>NC_133329.1:171535533-171748033 GCF_042186555.1 Aquarana catesbeiana | reverse complement strand
CCAGAGTTCCTTACATCTTTTATTTCCAAATATCGAGAGATGAGGAATTTGTGGGAGGTGAAACACCCTCAGTATTATGCTAAGCATGTGAGGAAGTCAACGCTGGAGAGACTTCTGGCCTTTGTCCAGGCGACCATCCCGGAAGCAACAATGGAGACATTGCTCAAGAAAATTGGGGTCTTGAGGAACATGTATAAGAGGGAGCATAAGAAGATCCAGGAATCAAGGAGATCAGGAGCATCAGCAGATGATGTTTATGTACCCAGGCTGTGGTACTACAATCAACTCCGTTTTCTGGATGACCAGAATGAAGCCAGGCCATCACTTTCAACCCTTCCCTCCACCCTTCCCTCCACCCTTCCCTCCACCCCAGCAGAGGCTGATGAGGAGCAAGCTGGGTCTTCCATCCTGGATGAACCAGATATGACCATCTGGAGTCAGGTAAATTATTTTAACAAATATTTACTGTACTAATATTAATGATGTTAACTGGATGTTATAATTGTCTAAAATAATTTGGCACTCAAAATTGGGTATACATATCAATTGACAGTAGTGGCTAAATATGTTTGGCACCTGCTTGAAATAATTATGGTGTCTGATTAGACTCTTTTATTAAAGAGAAGTATTCACATTGAATTTGCTATTCATGAGAAGCAAACTGTGTGTCATTGATGAACCCAAAAAAATATACTCAAACTATTGTCCTTTTTTTATACACAGGATGAGTCCATCCAGGAGGAATGGGGGGAAAGTGGCAGGCAGGAGGAGACCAGGCCCATGGACAGCCTGGAGGAGGCCGGATTCACCATCATCCTGGAGGAGGCTGGGCCCAGTGTCAGGCAGGAGGTGGCTGCTCCCAGTGAGGTGGCTGCTCCCAGTGAGGTGGCTGGGCCAAGTGAGGTGGCTGGGCCAAGTGAGGTGGCTGGGCCCAGTAGGAGCCTGACCGAATCCCAAGTGCCTCCCCTCCACCTTCCCAAAAAAAGGGCCAGGAAGGGGATGGTCACACAGGACGCATCCCTGCGCCTCATGCAAGAGGCCACCCGTTTTTTAAGGAGCCCCCCTGAAGCGGAAGAATCCTATGGCTGCTACTTAGCCAGCAGGCTTCTTCAGATGAATAGGGAGCAGCGCCTCATTTGTGAGCGCCTATTTGGGGAAACAATCCATAAGGGGCTGCAGGGCACGCTAACACAAAACACCCAACTACATGAGGCAGCCCCCCCTCCTCCTCCTCCTCCTCCTCCTCCTCCTCCTGCCACAACTGAAACACCAGAGCCACAGCCTCAAAAGAAGGCTACAGGGAAGGCTGCAGGGCAGCGTGGAGGAAAGGCTGCAGGGAAGAGAAGAAAATGATGACCTGGGTTCAGTCTGGTCTGACAGAAGACGCAGGCTGTTGTAGGACCACAGTCTGGGGACATCTAGATCATCTGCTGGTGCTGTTGATCTCTGGGATTCTTGGACCAGATTGTGCTCCCTCTTATATGGACTCCTCAAGATCCCAATTTTCTGGTACACCGACTTTTTCCAGCGTTGACTTCCTCTTTATTTTATTTTGACCATGAATAAATGGATATTTTTTGAGTTTAGCAAAAGACTTTATGTGTTTTCTTTGAAATCATTGATTTTACACACAATGTTAAATTAACAAGGGACAACAATCTCATTGAGTTTGAAAAAAAACACACCAAAAATACATTACTAATGTTAATAATGTTCAAGTGGTAAGTCTTGAAAATCCAAAAAATTACGTAACCAAAAACGGTGCTTTGGGTTAACTTTATCTAAAAACTAAAAAATAAACACTATAAAAAAAAAAAAAAAAAATAATGGGTTCTTTGTGTTAACTTTACAAACCTAAAAAAAATAAAAAAAAAAAAAAAAAAAAATAAAAAGGGGAAAAAGTATTATTAGTATGGAAACATTGTTTTAAAAAGGCATACTATATCATTCATGAGATCAAAGAGAAAAAGAATCCAGAAATCAGTTTGGGAGAACTCTGATTATGAACAGCAAAACACCTTCGTTCTTTAGAGCCTTCGTAAAGAAGAAATAAAATGCGCTGCATTGAACGATCACAGATTTTGCAGCGTGATGAATGTGCTACCTACAATACGAACACTAGTTTTACTAGACCGAGTGCTTCCGTTTAGTTTTTGCTTATGAGCATGCGTCGTTTTTTTGTCCGTCGGACTAGCATACAGACGAGCGGACTTCGGGGTCCGTCGTACTTACGACGTAAAGATTTGAAGCATGCTTCAAATCTAAAGTCCGTCGGATTTGAGGCTAAAAAAGTCCGTTGAAAGTCCGGAGAAGCCCACACACGATCGGATTACCAGCCACCTTTAGTCCGTCAGCGTCCGTTGGACTTTTGTAGACGAAAAGTCCGACCGTGTGTACGCGGCATTAGGGTGTACATTTTTGATTTCACTCTTCACTGCCTATCACAGTTTTGGAGGTCATGGAATGCCCAGGTGGCACAAACCCCCCCCCAAATGACCCCATTTTGGAAAGTAGACACCCCAAGCTATTTGCTGAGAGGCATGGTGAGTATTTTGCAGCTCTCATCTGTTTTTGAAAATGAAGAAAGACAAAAAAAAAAATTTTTTTTTTCTTTTTTTAATTTTCAAAACTTTGTGACAAAAAGTGAGGTCTGCAAAATACTCACTATACCACTCACCAAATAGCTTTGGGTGTCTACTTTCCAAAATGGGGTCATTTGGGGGGGTTTTGTGCCACCTGGGCATTCCATGGCCTCCGAGACTGTGATAGGCAGTGAAGAGTGAAATCAAAAATTTACGCCCTTAGAAAGCCTGAAGGCGGTGCTTGGTTTTCGGGGTCCCATACGCGGCTAGGCTCCCAAAAAGTCTCACACATGTGGTATCCCCGTACTCAGGAGAAGCAACAGAATGTATTTTGGGGTGTAATTTCACATATTCCCATGGCATATTTTAGCAATATATCATTTAGTGACAACTTTGTGCAAAAAAAAAAATTTGTCTCTTTCCCGCAACTTGTGTCACAATATAAAATATTCCATGGACTCGACATGCCTCTCAGCAAATAGCTTGGGGTGTCTACTTTCCAAAATGGGGTCATTTGGGGGGGTTTGAACTGTCCTGGCATTTTATGCCTAACATTTAGAAGCTTATGTCACACATCACCCACTCTTCTAACCACTTGAAGACAAAGCCCTTTCTGACACTTTTTGATTACATGAAAAAAATATTTTTTTTTGCAAGAAAATTACTTTGAACCCCCACACATTATATATTTTTTTAAAGCAAATGCCCTACAGATTAAAATGGTGGGTGTTTCATTTTTTTTTTCACACAGTATTTGCGCAGCGATTTTTCAAACGCATTTTTTGGGGAAAAAACACACTTTTTTACATTTTAATGCACTAAAACACACTATATTGCCCAAATGTTTGATGAAATAAAAAAGATGATCTTAGGCCGAGTACATGGATACCAAACATGACATGCTTTACAATTGCGCACAAACGTGCAGTGGCAACAAAATAAATACATTTTTAAAAGCCTTTAAAAGCCTTTACAGGTTACCACTTTAGATTTACAGAGGAGGTCTACTGCTAAAATTACTGCCCTCGATCTGACCGTCGCGGTGATACCTCACATGCATGGTGCAATTGCTGTTTACATTTGACGCCAGACCGACGCTTGCGTTCGCCTTAGCGCGAGAGCAGGGGGGACAGGGGTGCTTTTTTTTTTTTTTTTCCTTTATTATGTTTTTGCTTGTTTATCTTATTTTAAAACTGTTCCTTTCATTTTTTTTTTTTTTAATCATTTCTATTGTTATCTCAGGGAATGTAAATATCCCCTATGATAGCAATAGGTAGTGACAGGTACTCTTTTTTGAAAAAATTGGGGTCTATTAGACCCTAGATTTCTCCTCTGCCCTCAAAGCATCTGACCACACCAAGATCGGTGTGATAAAATGCTTCCCCAATTTCCCAATGGCGCTATTTACATCCGGCGAAATCTAAGTCATAAAATGCTCGTAGCTTCCGGTTTCTTAGGCCATAGAGATGTTTGGAGCCACTCTGGTCTCTGATCAGCTCTATGGTCAGCTGGCTGAATCACCGGCTGCATTCTCAGGTTCCCTGTTGAGACAGGAGAGCCAGAGAAAAACACGGAAGACGGTGGGGGGGGCATTCTCTCCCACTGCTTGTAAAAGCAGTCTAGAGGCTAATTAGCCGCTAGGATTGCTTTTACATGAAAGCCGACCGCTGGCTGAAAAGAATGATACCAAGATGATACCTAAACCTGCAAGCATCATTCTGGTATAACCACTCAAAGTCGTGAATGGTGTACCTGAAGACAAAAAAATGGTTAACAATAAAGCACAGTAAACGGTAAAGTATAAAAAATTGCATACCTGAAAAGCAAACATTGTGAAGGAATGTGATGTAGATAATTATAATAATCTGAAAATGTCTATTTTCTTATGTGTATACATATTTTTCTCCTTACTCATTATATAAGTATACAGATTTGCTCTGTTCCTATATTTTCTCAAGATGGCGGGTACCCCCTACATCCCACACATCAGAAGAACGCGGAACAAGATAAAACCAAAGATCAGTCAGACCTCGTTATGAACATTCTCCATTTTCTTTTTCTATCTTAACCAATGAGATGTACCTATTAGACTAACATAGCAATGACGTATTTGTGTGTATAAAACATTAACACCGCCTTGAATAAATTAGAAGTGTAAAAGGTAACGGTGCTGAGCGTGTCTCAGAGTGTTTACTTTTATATGCATGCATATCAACACTTTTCAAATTAGAGACAGCAGCAGATAACCTTGGGCTCGATTGGAGCTCTTAATCATTTCCATAACAGCTGGTGCCGAAACCCGGGACCTCAGGCTACAGTCGAAGTTATACCGCGACAAGCATTCGGGCGTTAACTGATTGATGAGAGTGGGGTTTGCGCAGCCCTAACAGTACCGGTGAGTTTGATTTATATTCTTACCACTGTACGACTTTCTTATCTTTCGGTTGACGGCTGGATTCTGTCGGTATGCTGAGACTGTCTCAGAGGCAGGTAACTCCTCGCCTGAGGTTGTTTTAACGAACCTGCCAATGGGTTTCTGCTGACTGTATTTTTTGTTCACTGTCTGCCATTCTTTGGGCTACGAAACTCAGCAGTCTAAAAGTGCTACATGTGTGAATGTGTGGTCTCATCTCCAGATGAGGTTTCGGCCTCTGGTATGAGATGGTTTCCCTTGTAGCAAGCGTTTATAGACTGGTTACTCTAGGTTCGATGAACCTTTGAGGGTTATCTCAGCTGCTGGTTTTGCAGTCTGAAAGTGTTACAGAAGTCTCACCCCAAGAAGAGTTGTCGGCCTCTTGGTGTAGAGCTGTAGAAAAAAAGTCTATAAACGGGTTTATTTTTGCAGGGTGGTCTGCCCTTGTGGTTATCTTAGCCTGCTGAAATTTTGCAGTTCGAAGAGTGGCAGGTGTAATGTCCTGTCGTGAGTGTATTTGTGATTTACTGTTTGCTATACACGAGAGGGGTTGGGGAGGGGGGGCTGCTCGGGGGATCTGTTGGGTCGCGGGCCGTTGCTCCTCACTACCCCTGATGTGTTTGTTCTTGTTCTGAGATTAACCGTACATTAGTCTTATGTGCCCCCACCGAGGGAATTTTTGATAAAGAACGCTGAGAAAAATATTAACTCCTTGGTTGTATGTATTCCCCTCTCAAGTCGTTAGCCGAGAAACAGAAAGTGATATTGTAAAGAAAGTGATATTGTAAAGAAAGTGATATTGCAAAGAAGAAGATGTTGAAATAGTTAAAGTTGAAAGAAGTGGCGAAAGTTATGTTGCTGAAGAAACAGGGAGAAAAATCCTGTGTGATAAAGAAAATTGGATAAAGGAAGTTAAGAAAGATGGCGATTGTATTATGTATGTGTATCACAGAGCTGATGATATGTTGGAACTTGAAACAAAGGAGGGGAGGGACAGCACTGCCCTCCGTCTAACAACCACTCCTTTCTCACCACCCAAGCACAACCCACTGTGACAACTCAGCCCGGCGGCCATCTTAGTGCACCCATGCCTTCACATTCTACCCAGCCCACTTCCTGTCGGCGGCCATCTTGGTACACCCAATAAGCTTAAACAGCCTGTACCCAGCCCTCCCTGTTTTAAACCAAGATGGTTCATACCACACACCTGTCTTCCCCAATACGGGAGCATCACATTCCCAGGCCGGATATGTTAATGATGAAGAAGCGTCTGAGTGGGAAGCCCAACAGCAGGCAGCAAGGCCACCCACTGATTTAACCCCCAATCCGGCTCCGGACTCACAGTTCCGAGAGGATCTCAAACACATGCTGGCAACCGTAAAGAACAGTGCCTCTTGCCAGCCCCCCGCCCCAACAACAGTCTCGGTTACCAGAAGGGGCACCAGTGATGTATGTCGCTTTTACTCTATCACAAGCAGCGGCCTTAGTGACAAGTCTGCCTGACCCAGAGAAGCAGCCAATTCCCTTCTACAACAGGATAGTGCAGATACAAGAAACTTACTCAGCTGCCTGGAGAGACTTGATCAGCCTATGCCAAATCAAAGCAGGATATGTCTTTTGGCCAGTCATGCAGACGGCCTTCAATGATGCCAGCCTGACAAGTGCCACTTCCTACACCTCAGGCATGGAGTTCTGTGCACAACTCCACGACTGGGCAAAGGAGAAGTTGACGGATCAGAAGACCACAATCCAAGATATTACCCAAGATAAAGGGGAGTCTGAAGAAGTATCATACTAAACTCGTACAGGCCTTTGATGATCTGAGTTTCTCCCACTATGAAAAGAGACACACACGTTTCCTGCGTGGGAGTGGATGGGGTGCTCCGCTCCAGTCCATTTGTAGAGCCACTCCAAGTGGGGACATTTCCTGATTTGCTTGCCAGATTTGTGGTGTCCTCTACATGTCCCTTGAATCTACTAGGAGCTGATGTGTTGTCCGGACTACAGGCCTCAATCAGGACACGCCTGAAGGGGGGATGAAGTTACATACTCCCCTATCTTTAGAAGACTCATCTGCCTTGTGTTCTCTGCCTCTCCTGATGACACTTAATGAAGAAAAAACTTCAAGTTCAATACTGCAGGAAGTACTTGACAGAATCCCTGCGTGCCTATGGTCCACAGGACCGGAAGACAAGGGTCACTTAAAGGTGCCACCAGTTTCAGTCAAGCTAAAAGAGGGCGCATCATTGCCCCGGAAACCACAATAACCCCAAGAAGAGAACCCCTAAAGGAGAACCAGGTACCTGCTGTGGATGCCTTTGACTGCAAAATACCTCACAGAGGTGGACCTTACAAACGTTTTCTTCAGTGTCCACCCTCACCCCTCCTGCTGGTACCTTTTCGCATTCATCCACGGAAAGAAACGGCAACATACCTAAACAGTTGTGCCACAAGGGGCACAGAACTTTCCAAGCCAGTCTGCAAAAACTATGGCTATCATCCTTGACACATGACAAGAGGAACAGCCGGAAGTGATTCTCTTCCAACATGTTGATGACCTTCTCCTTTGTGCAGCTGACTTACCCCCTGTTGAAGTCACCTCAGAAAGCCTGTTGTGCTATCTTGCCAACCAGGGCTGCAGAGCCTCAAAGCCCAAATTGCAGTGGTGCTCAACACCTGTCATTTTCCTTGGACTAATTTCCTAGTGCAGAGCATGGATTCCAGAAGCCTTCCTACTGATGCTCTGCAATCAGACCCTTCCAGATGTCTCCTGAAGAAATATCTAAAGTTTGAAGCCTTTAAGTGCGCCACCCCCGGCGCTAGGGCTCCCAGACTACGACAAAACGCTCAAGCTCTTTGTATCCGAACGTCTGGGACATGCTGCAGGTGTACTCACCCAATCACACGGCATCAGCCTACGCCCCGTAGGATATTATTCCCGTCGGCTGGATGCGGTAGCAAGAGGAGGCCTATTGTGTCTGCGAGCTGGATTTGCTATACAAGCCTTGCTTGACAAAACTTTGAACTTGGTCTTCGGACACTGCCTCGTTCTGCTTGCTCCCCATGACGTTGTTGCCATATTCAACCAAGATCCAGCCGAAACACTTTTCCACTACCAGACACTTGAGACTCCTGTGTTCCCTCCTACTGGACAGCATTACTCTATTAAGTTGTCAAACACTGAACCCTACCACCCTTCTTCCACTTCTCGAGGGGGGAAAGGAGGAGGAGGAGTAGAGTCTTGACTTGTCACCCCATGACCACACAGGACACGCGGTCACCACTGAAAACACCGTTCTACAAGCTGAAGCCTTACCACCGGTGATGTCTACACAAGAGGCAGAGCTGTAAGCACTTACTACAGCATGTAAATGGGCAGAGGGAAAAAGAGCCAACATTCATATGGACTCAAGATATGCTTTCAGCATTGCCCATGATTATGGTGTTATCTAGGACAGAGGATTCCTGACGGCTGCAGGAACACCTGTGAAAAATTGATGCCTTGCTTCTCCCAACCCAAGTGACTATTCTGAGTAAAGCACACGACAAAATGAACTCAAAGGAAGCTCGAGGCAATCATCTAGCCAATTCAGCTGCCAAACAGACAGCTGGTGGTCCACGGGAAGTGGACAGCAGGGTGGTAGAAGAAGACCACCCCGTGCTTACCTTACAGACTTTCCCAGTGGACAGAGTTTATCTAAAAGAACTACAGGAAACAGCAAGTCCGGATAAGAAGGAAAACTGGAAACGGAGAGGAGGAACTCTCAGAAATGGACTATTCGAGTGCAACAAGAAGCCTTGTCTACCCAGGAGTATGTACCCAGCCGTGGTGCAATGGACACATGGAGCTGCCCACTTGACAAAGACTTTTATGAACTCTCTGATCAACAAGTGTTGCACCAAGAGTTACTCCACTGACCGACAACTTCTGCAGATCATGCATTATCTGCACCAAATGTAACCCAGGATGCACAGAAGAAGCACAGAAGAAGCACCTGGCAAAAGCCCTATACCCCATTCCAGAGGATGCAAATTGATCATTCTCAAGTGCCAAGAAGTGGCAGATTCGAATACGCCCTAGTGGAAGTGGTCACGACTGCCAGGACCCACAGCTAAGAAACTACTAAGTAAGATAATATGTAGATTTGGGGTCCCAGAGGTGATATTGAGAGATCAGGGACCAGCCTTAACAACAACCCTTACTAAAGAGATTTGGGCAGCACTGGGGGTTCAGTTGGCACTACACATCCCATACCACCCTCAAAGTAGCGGGAAGGTAGAAAGGATGAATGGGACACTAAAAACAGGATGTTGAAGATGGCCCAAGAGACTAACATGAGTTGGCCAGACAGTTAGCCCATTGCCCTGTTCAGTGTCAGACACACCCCCAGGGGAAACATGCCCTATCCCCTTATGAAATTTTGTTTGGTTCAGCTCCCAGACTTGGTTGTTACTTTCCACAACAGTTACAGTTACAGTCTGATGTGTTGACTAATTATGTAACCATTTTATCACGAGAATTAACCTGAATGCATGTCCAGGTGTTTTCTTCCATTCCAGATCCTGAATTAGATACAGGAACACACCAACTACTGTCTGGAGATACTTGAGCCAAGTTATGATGGTCCATTCCAAGTTTTGCTGACCACAGCCACCTCAGTCAAGTTGGCCAGGAAGAACACCTGAATGCACGCTTATCACTGCAGGAGAGCGTGTTTTCGGGTGCTGCATATCCTTTTTCTGTTTGATCTAGGGGGGAGGGGCCCGGGAGGTGGCCATCACAAAAATGATAACATAATTACGTTTTAGTGTAACTCTTCAGGTACACATGTGACCACCTTTACCTTAGATTACTGTGACATAGTACCTTGTCCGTTTGACCCTTCATGGTGATGCCATTGGTACAGTGATATCCCTGACGGTAAGGACATATATGTATGCCACACAGACAGTTACTGGGGACAGAGTTGTGGTTTCTGTGGGGGCCAGTGGGTTGGAACACAGGGCCAGACTGGGCGACCACAGAGTGCATTAGAAAAAAAAAAGGAAGATGAAAATAGAAAGCCCCATATCCTAACCAAAGATACCCCTGATACATACACTGACCCAGCACACAGTCAGAGGAGGAAGCGAGCAGCTCTCTCCGGAAGCTTTTATCCTCGTGTATACATACATGTCATAGGGGTTACAAGGGGGGTCCCTGATGAGTTTAAAGCCAGGGATCAGGTAAAAGCTGGTTTTGAGTCTTTGATCCCCATAACAACTGTCAGCAAGAATGTAGATTGGATTAACTACATGTCATGGTTATGCAATAGAGTTTGTAAATCAGCATACCTGTCTCCATGTGTTCATCTCTAGAGACCAGCTGACCCTCACCTGATTGCTTTTGTAACCTCTCCTATAAGCATGGCCCCACCCCAGGCCCTATCAGGGAACCCTATATTAACCTGTGCACTGCAAGCCAGCAGTGCTGATCAACCACTGTGTGTTAGCCTCTGTGTGTACTTGCTATGTTTCCTACATCTGATTTCTGTTACCGACTTTGGCCTGTTCCCGACCATCCCTGTTTGCCTGTGACCCTGATGTTCCAGCCAGCTGCCTCCTTCCTCTTCTCCTGTAGTCTACCGTGAGCGTGAGCTGTGAGACCCTGGGGGCCGCGACCTGGAGCCAGACTGCAGCGCAGTCCATCCTCACCACTAGAGGTTCTGGTGAACACCTGCTGGCTCTTAGACTCCGCACCCTGGGGAATCTATGCTCTAGCTCCCAGTGGGATCTGTGTCAGTGATCCAGTAGACCTGCTTCCCGAACCCCCCAGGGTTCAATCCGCAGCAGTCAGCCGTAGGGTCCACTACCTTGCGGTGCACTCCTGATCCCAACGGTGTGCATCTGTCACCCAGCCTCTAGGTGACCTGACACTACACATATTATAACCAACAGAGATTTGTAAATTACTCTAAAGATGCCCTCCAGGGAATTGCTGACCAGTTATCCCCCACTTCCTACATGACATTCCAGGACCTGATGGCCTTAGACATGGTGCTAGCTGGGAAAGGAGGTGTTTTGTAAAATCATAGGAAAAAACGGGAACCTGTTGTACATACATTCCTGATAATATTGGCCCAAATGGTAAGGTTACGCTAGCTATAAAGAAATTAGAAGATCTGTCACTGGAGTTGAAGAAGAACTCAGGTATCACAGACCCATGGGACCAATACTTTAGCTGGATGAGTGGGTGGCAGAAGGTGCTCGTCCAGATACGGGTAATGGTATTAATAATCCTGGTTCTTTTAGCCCTGATTGTATGCTGTATTCTACCTTTCATAAAAAGTTAATGAACAAGGCTGTAGACAATAGCACACCTACATTTCTCCACCAAGAAGAAGAGGACCCCCTTATGATGGAAGATGACAAACCCTTCACTCCTCTACAGTCACTCCCTGTCCATAATCTCACAATCCTATAGGGTTATAGGGATAGATAGCGTCTGACTGCACCTCTCCAGCTGTATCGAGGAGGGAAGTGAACAGTTGCTGCCCAATTCTATATACAGCCTAAAAGAGTTGCTGAGGAGAAGGGCCAGGCCAATGTGGGACCTTTAGTATTAGGGACAGAAAAGAGAAAATAGTCATTTTAGGGGGGATTGTGAAGGAATGTGATGTAGATAATAATAATAATCTGAAAATGTCTATTTTCTTATGTGTATACATATTTTTCTCCTTACTCATTATATAAGTATACAGATTTGCTCTGTTCCTATATTTTCTCAAGATGGCGGGTACCCCCTACATCCCACACATCAGAAGAACGCGGAACAAGATAAAACCAAAGATCAGCCAGACCTCGTTATGAACATTCTCCATTTTCTTTTTCTATCTTAACCAATGAGATGTACCTATTAGACTAACATAGCAATGACGTATTTGTGTGTATAAAACATTAACACCGCCTTGAATAAATTAGAAGTGTAAAAGGTAACGGTGCTGAGCGTGTCTCAGAGTGTTTACTTTTATATGCATGCATATCAACACTTTTCAAATTAGAGACAGCAGCAGATAACCTTGGGCTCGATTGGAGCTCTTAATCATTTCCATAACAACATGATAAAACATAATAACAATAAAACATTGCAGAATAGAATACAGTAAAAAAGAGCAGAACAAAAGAGAGAGAGAGAAGAGAGAGAGAACAATAAAACGACAACTATTATTTTTTATTTTATATTTTTGTTTGTGTTTTTTTTTTTTTTTTTTTTACACTTTTTTTTGTAACTGTAACTTTTATAACTGTAACCGGTTCCAGGTTCGGGTCTCTCAAAATGCGATGGCATCTTGGGAGACCCTGTGAAAGTGTGCCTAGTCTGTGCAATGCTGTACCCTACGCTAATACTCAACTAGTGAATGGTAGCGTTCAAAACATTCACCAATGCAAAGACCAGGATTGTCAGGACAGGAGGGACAATAATAGCGGGTGTCACGCCTATATCCGCGCTTGCTGCAGACATGACATCTTTTTTGGGGGGGTTCTTTGGGTAGGGGTACTCGGGAGGACATAAAAATGCCTCTCATGCAGCCGACTGCATTTGGTTGGGGATGTGAATGGGGGAAGTACGGGCGCTGCAGAAGTGGTGGGTTCCCAATTAGGATTGGCGAATGCAGCAGGAAGGGCATTATGGGCATGACGGGCCTGTGTTTGTCTTCCTTTTTGGTGGCAGCGGGACACTATTTGTGCTTGCCACCTCACCAGCTTGAACTGCACTTATGGGACTCGCCACGTCACCAAGTGTTACTGCAGTGCTGGTTTGACTACGACCGGGGTGTACTAGGCCGCTGGCGCTTGCCAGTTCACCAAAACGCTACCAAGAAAACTGTTAACGATCGCAGGGATCAGGCCTGACTCTGCGAACGCTGCAGTTATGCGTTTAGTGTTTTGTAAGTGTCAGTGATCGATCGATACTGCACTTGGGTGGGCTGGGCTGGGCCGGGTGGAGGGGCAAAACGCAGGTGCTAGCAGGTATCTGGGCTGATCCCGCTAACACTGCGTTTTTGGGAACCCTAAACTGCTGGGGACGCCAGTATAGATCTGATCGGATCAGATCAGATATTGATCAGTTCAAATACTATACCACTAAGGGAGGTGTACGGTGCGTGCGTGGGTGTTAGCGCTACTGGCACTAACCTGACGCTGCCTGGGGCTGGTGCTTGCCAGTTCACCAAAACGCTACCAAAAAAACTGTTAGCGATCGCAGGGATCAGGCCTGACTCTGCGAACGCTGCAGTTATGTGTTTAGTGTTTTGTAAGTGACAGTGATCGATCGATACTGCACTTGGGTGGGCTGGGCTGGGCCGGGCGGAGGGGCAAAACGCAGGTGCTAGCAGGTATCTGGGCTGATCCCGCTAACACTGCGTTTTTGGGAACCCTAAACTGCTGGGGACGCTAGTATAGATCTGATCGGATCAGATATTGATCCGTTCAGATACTATACCACTAAGGGAGGCATATGCTGCGTGCGTGGGTGTTAGCGGTACTGGCGTTAATCTGACGCTGCCTGGGGCGACGCATATCACCGCCGGGCGATCAGGGGGCTAAACCTTTATTCGGTAATAAACGGCGGGTGCCCTGACACTATAAAAAATAAACGAACTAACCAGCGTCAACCGTAACAGTTATACGGTGATCAGTGGTGAAAGGGTTAACTAGGGGGCAATCAAGGGGTTAAAACATTTATTAGGTAGTATATGGGGGTCCCTGTCGCTATAAAACGCTTACGGCGAACCTAAATATTTACGTCCCTAACTAGCGTCACCAGCGACACTAATACAGCGATCAGAAAAATGATTGCTTAGCGACACTGGTGATGGGGGGTGATCAAGGGGTTAAAACTTTGTTAGGGGGGGTTAGGGGGGTATCCTAGACCAAAAGGGGGCCTAACACTCACTGCCCTAACACTGTAACTGTCACAAACTGACACCAATACAGTAATCAGGAAAAAAAAAAAAAAAACCTGCTTGGTGTCAGTTTGTGACGGGGGGGGGTGATTGGGGGGGGATCGGGGGGCGATCGGGGGGAGATCGGGGTGTTTTGTGTGCCTGGCATGTTCTACTGTGTGTGTGTGTTTGGTGCACTCACATTACAGTCTTCTCTCCTCGGCCCGGAACGGAAAATACCGAGCCGAGGAGAGATGACATCATTTCCTCTGCCTCTGTGTACAATACAGAGGCAGGGAAATGATCCCATTGGCTGAGAGCGATCGCGAGGGGGGGGCCATGAATGGATGGCCTCCCCCTCACCCCACCCGCGGGCAGGCAAGGACGTACATGTAAGTCCTTTTGCCTGCCCGTGCCGCTCTGTCGACGTACATCGTCGTGCGGCGGTCGGCAACTGGTTAATGTAAAGTTTTACACTTGGGGGCTAAGAATACGCATGCATCATACATACTAGGGGGAGAACAGCTGGGGGACGTAATGGTGGAGAAGGATATGAGTGTTTGGTAGATCATAAGCTTAATAATGGCATGCAAGGGGCGTGTCCAAGATGGCGACGTGAGACGTCGCATTCTCCACGGGCTCCGCTGGCTTTCTCTCATTTACCTGTTTTCACGGCACATAACTCTGTTACTCCAGCTCCGGGTCCAGGATGGAGAGACATCTTGTTTTTTTCACACACCTAAAAAAGCCTCCGCCTGTTTGGACTCCTTGCCACCAAATCGTTGAATACACTAACAGTGAGTACTCCACCTCATGTTTAAACTTGGGACCCCCAGCTCGCGGTGGGACAGACTAGTTTTGTTGACCTGTTGTCTTCCCCTTGCCGCCTGCTGATCCCCTCTTTTTCTTGCAGCAGTCTTCCCCCTTGGTTCTCCCCCCCCCCCCGAATGCTCCGAGTGCTGGACCTGCCTTATTTACTTGACCGTTGCACCCCCCCCGGAAGAGATTGTCTGGGGCAGGGATGCACAATATTGGGGATGGCCTGCACTGCTATACCAGGGCTTTGGCCCATTTCAGGGGACCCAGTTAATTTTCATATTCACTTTCTTTATTCCTAGTTTTTTACAAGGAGTTTTCCCTTTTCATTTTTATTTTCATTGTTGCAACACAAGCTTTCTGCCCCTGACGAGATCAGGAGACTACTTTATTACTCTTCCCTTTGTTTAACTCATACTCACCAAGGTACTGTACAAAGATCATGCATGCCCGATGGATGATATTACTATTGCTGTGGGGCACATGGAAACTTCTGACCCATTGACCTGACCCCTGTATCCTCCATAGGCCCCACTAGCTCTCAGGAACCAGCGGAGGAGAACAACGTGGAGAGCAGACAGGCTCAATTGGACATCTCCAGAGGAGATCCGGTGGGCTCCAGCTCGCCTCTTGCTCAAATCCCCCCTTTGCAGCCAGTGTGCTGAGCTGAGACTGGGGAATGGAAGCTCTTCCCAGTTTTGGGGGAACGAGCAGGGTGGGGAGGGGGTTCAATGCACCTTTTGGGCTGTTTGGTTATGTTTTGTTTTTTTCCTTTAATTTAAAATTCAGATATTTTATTGATTATACACTGTATAGACTTACACTGACTGTGTAAGTCTACTCTACTTGAAGTACAAGGGCCCACAGACTGGCCGTCCGAGCGTCAGGTCCAATAAGTTTCTACCTATCTCACCCTAATTTTGCCATGCAATTCAGCCAACATATCGGCCCTTAAAATTATGTCCTGGAACACCAGGGGCCTCAACTCCCAGTTAAGAGGTCCTGGTCTTCCAATTTATCAAAACACACAATCCCCACATCTGCATCCTCCAAGAGACCCATTTAGTGGAAACAGAACCCTGGCTCTCAAAAAGCCTTGGGTGGGCAGCCACTACCACTCCACCTATTCCACTTTTGCTAGAGGCATGAGTATACTGGCAAATAAATCGTTACTCTTCAAGCTTCTGGACATGGCGCTGGACCCGGATGGTAGATATATCATTCTTAATGCCAGAATTCTCTCCCAAACCTGGTCTATTGTGGGCTTATACTTACCTCCACCGTCATCGCTGAAACTACTAAATAGGATAGCGGCTAAACTAAATAGGATAGTGGACTTTGCTTCAGACCACATGATACTTTTGGATAATTTTAACATGGCCTCTGAACCGGGTGTTGACAGACTGACAGGTGCGGGTCCTACCTGCCCTGAGTTGTTAACCTGGGCTGAAACCTATGGCCTGACTGATGTCTGGAGGTGGAGACACCCTCAGACATGGGCCTACACTTGCCACTCCGCATCACACGATTACTTTTCCTGTATCGACTTAATTTTTACTGGACAATCAGTCTTGTCCAAAGTCAAAGATGTCAGGATATTGCCCAGGGGAATATCAGATCACGCTCCCCTGTTAGTAAGTATGGGTGACCTGGGCTCTCCAGCCAGGCTTTGGAGACTCTTGAGGTTTTGGATTTCGGACCAGGATGTAGATTCCCAGTTTAGTAAGGTAATGGTGGGTTACTGGGCAGACAACTTGGACACTGAAGCACCCATGAAAGTATGGGACGCCTTTGAGGCATTTACAAGGGGACAATATCAGTCCATCATAGCTAAAATCAGGAGGGATAGGCAGTCTGCCTTGGTTAAAGCAGAAACTGCAGCTACCACTCAGGAGGAACTTTATATTAGAACACGCGACCCCCAGCAATACAATTAGCTGCAAATCCTGACTAGAGAGATTCTCTCCCTCCGTACTTCCCCGACTCAGAAAAAGCTACTTGCACAATCCCAACATATATTCGAGCAAGGGGAGAGGTCAGGCAAACTTCTCCCTTGGCTCTCTAGGAAGCAATCGGGAGGGATTAGTGTGCCTCATATCCTTAGCCCTAATGGTGACCAACTCTCTACGTCAGAAGAAATCAATCGTTGTTTTATCACATACTACCAAACACTCTGTACATCGCAGGTGACATTCAGGGATGATGAATTGACAACTGACCTGGATAAGGTTGACGTTCCTGTCCTGACTGACACTTAAAGCACTTAAATCTATGCAACCGGGCAAAACCCCTGGACCTAACGGGATACCTGTAGTGCTATACAAACAATACCCTGACGTTTTGGCCAAGAGACTCCACAACATGCTAACTGCAGCTGAAGACTTATGCCCCGTACACACGGTCGGATTTTCTGATGGAAAATGTGCAATCGGAGCGTGTTGTTGGAAAATCCGATCGTGTGTGGGCTCCATTGGACTTTTTCCATCGGAATTTACAACACACAAAGTTTGAGAGCTTGCTATGAAATTTTCCAACAACAAAATCCGTTGTCGGAAATTCCGATCGTGTGTACACAAATCCGACGCACAAAGTGCCACGCATGCTCAGAATAAATTAAGAGACCAAAGCTATTGGCTACTGCCCCGTTTATAGTCCCGACCTACGTGTTTTACGTCACCGTGTTTAGAACGATGGGAAATTCCAACAACTTTGTGCGACCGTGTGTATGCAAAACAAGTTTGAGCCAACATCCGTCGGAAAAAATCCATGGATTTTGTTGTCGGATTTTCCGATCAATATCCGACCGTGTGTACGAGGCATTACAGACACTCCCGCACTCCATGGGGGAAGCAGTCATAATTGTAATTCTGGAGCTGGGAAAAGACCCTTCTCTCTGCCCCTCCTATAGATCAATCTCGCTGCTAAATGTTGACGCTAAAATATTGGCTAAAATATTGGCAAACAGATTGAATATGGTTATCATGGCGTTAGTGCACCCCGACCAAATGGGATTTATACCAGGCAGAGGCACTGATATAAATCTCAGGAGGCTATTTACCCACATAGCCAGAGCGAATGTGGAGGGGGAGGGACTGGTGGCCTCCCCTGGATGCCGAAAAGGCCTTTGACTCCGTTAAGTGGAGATACCTGTGGGTGGTCCTGACTAAATTTGGTTTTGGTTGTAAATACATCTCATGGGTTACAATGCTGTACGCCACTCCACAGGCTAGAGTGTATACTAATGCTTGTCTCTCTGAGCCATTCCCGCTGAGTCGGGGTACGAGACAGGGTTGTCCCCTGTCTCCAGGCCTGTTCACCCTGGTCATAGAGCCTCTGGCCGCCCTCATCAGAGCAGATGCTGAGGTACAGGGTATTCAAGTTGGGACTATCCCCAAAAATAATTTCTCTATATGCAGATGACTCCCTACTGTATTTAGCTGACTCATCCACCTCCCTTCAGAAAGTACTGGCCCTATTTAACCATTTTAGTTAATTCTCGGTTATACGTATTAACTGGGACAAATCTGAACTGTTCTCACTCCACAGCTCAACTCACCAACCAGTCTGCTGACCAACCAAATTAACCTGTCTAACCGTCTGTTTAAAGCAGGGATTTAGTTAGCACACATTTGCAAACGCATGTGAAAGCTGCAAGGCCTCGTCACGGCACCCTGTGTTGCTTGCAGTCCTAACACTACAAGTTTATAAGTGTCTCCACAGTGAAAGCACACGTATGGAATGGATAGATTTGGGGCAAGTGAGCCTGAAAGCAGCCCAGGCCCCCTTAAAGGAACAGGAGCACACTGGACACCCAGCAAGAGCACAATGGCAGCGAAGGTGCCCAGTGTGTCCCCGGACCATATATACGAACAGTAAAAAAACCTGGCAACTGCCCCCACCTATAACTGGCCTTCACAGCAAGGAGTACATGGAGGGCCATACACATGTAAGACAAAAACAATTCCATAGCTCAACTCACTAACCAGTCTTCTGACCAACCAAATTAACCTGTCTAACCATCTGTTAAAAGCAGGGTTTTAGTTAGCACACATTTGTAAATGCATGTGAAAGCTGCAAGGCCGCGTCACGGCACCCTGCGTTGCTTGCAGTCCTAACACTACAAATTTATAAGTGTCTCCACAGTGGAAGCACATGCATGGAATGGATAGATGTGGGGCAGGTGAGCCTGGAGGCAGCCCAGGCCCCCTTAAAGGAACAGGAGCACCCTACACCTGCCCCTTTCCAGCGGGGGATTGGTGCTTCCCAATTTTCAAATTTATTATTGGGCTGTTGTTATTGCTGCTGTCTTGGTCACTGTTCAGTGGTGGTTCTCCCAGCCCAGACAGAACCCGGCGGTTACATTTGAGGCAGCCATATTGGGGTCATATGCCGCTCTTAGCAACCTCACATTCAGGGGAAGACAGGCCGACCCCTCAGTTACGACCCCCATGAAAACCACAATAAGGGCCTTGCAGGAAGCTAGGGTGATATATGCGAAACCCTTTCACATATCCCCTCACATGCCCCTGTGGGGTAATTCTCTACTGACTCATTTCAACTCCTTGCCAGATCCCTCAGAGTGGACAAAGAAAGGGATAACGACGCTAAAGCATATAGTTAAAGACGGTAAACTTATGTCTTTCCAGGACATGAATTCCTTGTACTCTATATCAGCGAAGTGGACATTCCGATACTGGCAACTGGGCCATGCTTTCAGGGCCCAATTTCCAGAGAAAATAACACTGGAGTCAGACTCAGTGGAGCGACTCTAGACCTCCAGCACCATGGGACAACCTCACTTCTCCTTCTACACCTATCTGACGGTAGCTTAAGACACCAAGCTGACCCGATCCTTTGACAAATAGAAGGCTGACATACATACCCTAGATGATGAGAAATGGGAGGAGTGTGTCTCCACGTAAATCCAGTCATTGATAGCAGCTAGGGACAGATTCATACAGCTCAAATTTCTACACAGGGCTTACTTCACCCCACAAAGATTAGCCCGGATATTTCCTCAAAGGGACCCACTTTGCCCCATGTGTAGTCGGGAAATAGGCTCATTTTTGGCACATGGTCAGCCCCAAGATCCAGCCCTACAGGAAGCAAATAGCTGACACCTTGAGCGATGTGTCCGGAACTCGAGGTTCCACCAGACCCCCTAACCCTTCTTCTGAGTGACTTGGAGGAGGTTCAGGGTGACAGATACACCAAACTATTCCTGACATTCTCCCTGTTTTATGCCAGAAGAGAAAGTCTCCTCAAATGGAAGTCAGTGGGGCCACCCAGGCGGGAATCCTGGAGCCTTTCTATTATTTAAGAACCTCCGTTATTTAAGAACCTTCAGAAGAGGAGAAGCGTCACACGGCGGGAGCCTCCCATCCCATCATGCTGGATGCGGAGCGGCCCAGAAGAGGAAGGGAAGAAGACGCCGGCGCCGTGGAGGAAGATGCCGGACTAGAACAACGGAGGAAGATCCAGAAGAACCAGAAGAAGAAGAAGATGGAGGAAGAAACCGAAGGAAGAAAGAAGATAGAAGAAAGAAGACAGAAGAAAGAAGAAGAATTTAAATAAAGGAATTGTCAAAAACTGTCTCTTGTCATTTTTAACATTTTTGACACTTTTTTTGTGAAATGGTAGGGGTACTTTTGTACCCCCTTACCATTTCACACAGGGAGGAGGGCCAGAAACTGGGGGTCCCCTTGTTAAAGGGGGCTTCCAGATTCCGATAAGCCCCCCGCCCGCAGACCCCCACAACCACCGGGCAAGGGTTGTGGGGATGAGGTGTTTTGGGGGGCTACCCCAAAGCACCCTCCCAATGTTGAGGGCATGTGGCCTGGTACGGTTCAGGAGGGGGGGGGCGCTCGCTCTCTCACCCCCCTCTTTTATTGCGGCCTGCCAGGTTGGGTCTGGTATGGATTTTTGGGGAGACCCCACGTCTACAAAATAGGGAATAGTTTTGTGGCATTTTTGTTTTTAATTTTTTTTATTAGTAATGGTGGCGATCTGCAATTTTTATTGGGACTGCGACATTATGGTGGACACATCGGATATTTTTGACACTATTTTGGGAGCGATTGATGCTATAAAAATGCATTGATTACTGTGTAAATAACACTGGCAGTGAAGGGGTTAACCACTAGGGGGCAGTGAAGGGGTTAAGTGTGTCCTATGGAGTGATTCTAACTGTTAGGGGGCTGGGCTTGAACACACAGGACAGTGATCACTGCTCTCGATGACAGAGAGCTGTGATCTCTGTCCTGTCACTAGGCAGAACAGGAAATGGAAAGGGAAGACCACCGCGCTATATATATAGAAACTTATTACATTAAAAAAACATAATAAGAAAATGAATAAATGAATAAAAACCAAAGTGACAAATCAGTGAATGAAATAAATAAAAGCAGCCCCTAAAGGTGAGATACACACACTTCAAAACAATCAATAAGGAGCAGCGCTGTGAAAATAATCGTTTGTATGATAAAGCCCAAATAAACTGAGTGAATATTAAACCCAAGGTTTAAATTAATTAATGAAAAAAGTTCATAATGAAGTTCATATTAAACCAATAAGAGTATAAAGTCCTATCCGGAATCAAATTCAGATAAGTAGATGATGTGAAGAAACGTAGATACAACCCACAAGTGGGAATGCAAATAAATTAAATATGTCCTTCACCGCACCACTGTGGTAATAGTAGGAATGCGCGCTTACCAAATGGCAAGCCCTGGGGGAGCTTGCGACCTTAACCCGGTCGGGGCCTTTCTGGAATGGAGACACCAACACACCACTTCCGCTTGAGATAAGCACGCTGTCCACCAAATATCAAGTAATCACTGTACTGTGGAGATATTACCCCCTAGCTAGGGGTTGTTCTCAAAGGAGGTACACCTATTTGTGCATGATGGCTTCTCTTTTTAATTTCCTCCAAGAAAAACTATGGAACTCCTCTGTACAATTGCAAATACTTGTGAAAGTCACAAGCCAAAAACAAGGTGCTTCTTGGTTGTCTCCTTTTTTTGTGTACAGTTCAGTGTGGAGGATCCTTCTTTAACTCTCAAGGAAGCTTTACATCTCCGGGATACCCAGGGAACTACAGTCCAAACATGAATTGTAACTTCACCATCACAGCTCCTAAGTTTTATGTGTTGATCTTATCTTGGCCTCTTGCTATTCTGACTTTTGAAGCAAAAAAGGTTTTGTTTACAAAAGCATCTCCCCGTTCTTATTCTCCGTGACACTATCGCGGGCACCCGGCAGACATCAAGTCCGCGGGATCCGTGGTCACGGAGACCATGGCAGGCGCTCGCCCATGCCACGGGTGTGCGCCAGCGACACCGCTTCTTAAAGGAGACGTACCTGTACACGCTTTTGCCTACCAGCGCCATTCTGCCGACGTACATCGGCGTGCGCTGGTCGGCAAATGGTTAAGGAGGACTGGGCTACCTCCAGGTCCACCTGCCCCCTATTGTATCTATCCATTAGAACGCATGTGCTTCCACTGTGGAGACTCTCATAAATTTACAGGAGTTATGACTGCACGTAATACAGGGTGCCGTGAAGTGGCCTTGCAGATTACGCATGCGTTTGCAAATGTGTGCTAACTAAACCCCTGTTTTTAACGCATACTGTAGACAGGTTAATTCGGTTGGTAAGCAGACTGGTTAGTGAGTTGAGCTGGGAATTTTTCTGGTTTTGTCTTGTGTGTTTTGGTAGATCATAAACTTAATAATGCCATGCAATGCCAAGCTGAGGTTTCTAAACCGAGCAAAATTCTTTATTGCATTAAGAGATGTATAGACTCCAGAGAAAGATATCATTTGCCCCTGTACAAATCATTAGTAAGACCTCATCTGGAATATGCAGTTCAATTTTGGACACCAAATCACAAGAAGGAGAAAGTGCAAAGAAGAGCAACCAAACTGATAAGAGGCTTGGAGGAGCTCAGCTATAAGGAAAGATTAGAGGAACTAAATTTATTCTCTCTTGAGAAGAGGAGATTAAGGAGGGATATGATCAACAATATACGAATACATAAATGGTCCATACAGTAAACTTGGTGTTTAGTTATTCACTTTAAGGTCATCACAAAGGATAAGGGGGCACTCTTTACGTTTTGTAGGAGAGGAGATTTAATCTCCAAATATGGAAAGGTTTCTTCACAGTAAGAGCTGTGAAAATGTGGAATAGACTCACTCAATAGCTAGTTTTGTCCAGCTCAATAGATTGCTTTAAAAAAGGCCTGGATTACATATAGTTACATGTAGTAGGTGAGGTTGAAAAAAAGACACAAGTCCATCAAGTCCAACCTATGTGTGATTATATGTCAGTATTACCTTGTATATCCCTGTATGTTGCTGTCGTTCAGGTGCTTATCTAATAGTTTCTTGAAACTATCGACCACCGCCTGTGGAAGGGAATTCCACATCCTTGCCGTTCTTACAGTAAAGAACCCTCTACGTAGTTTAAAGTTAAACCTCTTTTCTTCTAATTTTAATGAGTGGCCACGAGTCTTGTTAAACTCCCTTCTGTGAAAAAGTTTTATCCCTATTGTGGGGTCACCAGTATGGTATTTGTATATTGAAATCATATCCCCTCTTATGCGTCTCTTCTCCAGAGAATAAGTTCAGTGCTCGCAACCTTTCCTCATAACTATCCTCCAGACCCTTTATTAGCTTTGTTGCCCTTCTTTGTACTCGCTCCATTTCCAGTACATCCTTCCTGAGGACTGGTGCCCAGAACTGGACAGCATACTCTAGGAGTGGCCGGACCAGAGTCTTGTAGAGCAGGAGATTTATCATTTTATCTCTGGAGTTGATCCTCTTTTTAATGCATGCCAATATTCAGTTTGCTTTGTTAGCAGCAGCTTGGCATTGCATGCCATTACTGAGCCTATCATCTACTAGGACCCCCAGGTCCTTTTCCAGATTCCTAGATTCTGCCAGAGGTTCTCCCCCAGTGTATAGATTGCATTCATATTTTTGCCAACCAAATGCATTATCTTACATTTTTCTACATTGAACCTCATTTGCCATGTAGTTGCCCACCCCATTAATTTGTTCAGATCTTTTTGCAGGGTTTCCACATCCTGTGGAGAAGTTATTGCCCTGCTTAGCTTAGTATCGTCTGCAAATACAGAGATGAAATTGTTTAGCCCATCCTCCAGGTCGTCTATGAACAAATTAAATAGGATTGGTCCCAGCACAGAACCCTGGGGGACCCCACTACCCACCTCTGACCATCCTGAGTACTCCCTATTTGTCACCACCCTCTGAACTCGCCCTTGTAGCCAGTTTTCAATCCATATACTCACCCTATGGTTCATGTTAACGGACCTTATTTTGTACAGTAAGCGTTTATGGGGAACTATGTCAAATACTTTTGCAAAGTCCACATACACCACGTCTACGGGCCTTCCTTTATCTAGATGGCAACTCACCTCCTCATAGAAGGTTAATAGATTGGTTTGGCAAGAACGATTCTTCATGAATCCATGCTGATTACTGCTAAAGATACTGTTCTCATTACTAACATCTTTTTTTTTTTCTTCCATAAAAGTTTTTATTGTGAACAAAATTTTGTTACACAGTTTTTACAAACATTTAGGTGAATAGACAACATAGATCTTTTTGACATGACTTATTTCTCTGGAGTGTAATGAGTCAGATATAAGTTCAACAGTAAATCAAACAGACGTATGAGATAGTAAAACAGCCTCGAACTTGAGGTTTACCACATCATCTGAGATCCGGAACCATCTTAGATAGGGGTAACACCTTGCGTACGGTTTCAAAAATTAGGGGCTGGTTGAAGAGGTGGCCGTGTGCGGTTAGCTATAAGTCCGTTTGTTCGTTCCTGAGCACGTGTGAGGGTGTCGGGCTTGCAATGTGGAGCATGTCTGAATAGGGAGTCGGTCTCGTCAGTTTTTAAAGTGTGAGGATTAGATGGCGCTTTATGCACCAAAGTTCGGGTAGTCATGGGGGTAAGTAGATGGTTGACGTTGTCTGATCAATTGGGGTCGGGATGTAGAAAGGGGAATAGACAAAGAAGTGAGTGGGATAGAGGGGTAAGGTGAGGGACATGGGTAGGGGGGAGAGGGAGTTGGGATATCCCCACCCCAGTCTCCACCGGGTCTCAAGAGCATATGTGTGTTTGTAGGCGGATCCCTGTCTAAAGGGGAGTTCCCCCCAGGGTCTGCGTTAGAGCGGGAGTGAGCGAAATGGCGAATTTTGATGAGAAAGTGCATATCTTGACGGCATCGTTTGGCTTATTCCAGGCAGTCAGTCATTGTGAGGGGTTTCGGGACGGTTTGGTTTCATAATGGAGGTATATCTCTCTGTAGTGCAGAAATGGGTCCAGCATGCCCACGTTCGGGAATATTTTGAGGGCGAGTCATTTGCAATGTGGATTAGTTCCTCCATTTCAGCCACCTTGTTCACACGGGAGAACCATTCTGACAAAGTTGGGATACAGGGGGATCTCCAGTGGGCTGAGATGCATAATTTAGCAGCGTTGATCATATGTATTCCCAGAGACTTTCTGTATGTGTGGGCTGAAGTGGAGGAATGGTGGAGGATGAGTCTGGCAGGAGTATAGTCCATAGGGTATGTAGTTACCTGGGAAGTGATGTTGTGAACCTGTTTCCAGAAAGTCTGGAGAAGAGGGCAGGACCACCAGACGTGCAAAAATGTACCAATATCATTGGAGCATCTCCAACATGTGTTTGATGTCTCAGGGTTAAATTTGTTTAATAATTCAGGTGTACGGTACCAGCGGGACAGGGTTTTATAATTATTCTCCTGTATCGTGACATTGAGGGAGCCTTTGTGTGCTATTGTGAAAATTCGTTCCCAGTTCTCTTCCGTTAGGTCTATTTGAAGTTCCCTTTCCCAGGCCTGGCAAGCTTTGGAGTCTTTGGGGGAAGTCAGGGTAAAAAGCATGGAGTGGGTACTTGCAATCAAGTGTTGTTGCGGTGTGGTTTGGGAGCATAAGTTTTCAAATGGTGTTAGGTTTCTAGATAGAGACGTGTGTCGATGCGTTGTTGCAAGAAAATGGCGAATCTGGAAGTAGATCCATAGCGGGAGGGGTTCGCCTCCTGTATTTGTAAGAATAGCATCACGATTTAGAAATTTGCCATCTCTAAAAAAGTGTTGGGCTAATATGTCTTTGTGTGGCCAGGCATCATTAAGGAAGGTGTTGGACATCCCCGGGACAAAGGCTGGGTTAAGTCGGATAGGCGTACGTGGCCCTGGGTTAGAGGAGATTTTGAATTTTTTACATACTTCCCTAAAGCT
Organism: Aquarana catesbeiana; assembly: GCF_042186555.1. Lineage (NCBI taxonomy): Eukaryota > Metazoa > Chordata > Amphibia > Anura > Ranidae > Aquarana > Aquarana catesbeiana. The sequence continues at coordinate 171,722,004 of NC_133329.1, read as the reverse complement.
TCTGAGGGTAGCCTCTATTAGTGGGTGTTCTTTTAGTGTTTTGGGAATATGGCATTGGGGAATCCAGGGGGTGTTTCTAATGGGCAAATGTGAGAAAGAGCCCTCTAGTCTCACCCAGTCTTTAATCCCTTCGTGCACTGACCAGTCTACAATTCTTCCCAGGTGGCAAGCTCTGGAATAGTTCTGCAAGTCCGGTAGCCCAATACCCCCTTTGTTTTTGGGTTTCGAGAGTTGGGTGTAGCTTATCCTAGGTCGCTTGTGTTTCCAAAGAAACTGCAGGGATTGTTGTTTAATCGCGTGAAAGAAAGCTGTAGGGAGTTTGATGGGTATTGTTTGTAGCAGATAAAGGACACGAGGGAGCACATTCATCTTAAGAATGGCCGCACGGCCGAACCAAGAGAAATGGGGTTTATCCCATCTGCGTAGGTCTTCGGAGATTGTGCGAATCAGCATGGTGAAGTTTTTAGTGTACAGGTCTGACAAGTGTGTGGTCAATTGGATTCCCAGATAAGTGATGGCGTTTTGTTTCCAGACAAAGGGGAAGTTATCCTGGCATTGAGAGATTAAGTCTTTCGGGAGAGATATGTTGAGGGCATGGGATTTTGAAAAATTAATCTTTAGATTGGATATTTGCCGGAATAAGTCGAAATCTCTTAGGAGGTTTGGGATCGAGATGAGTGGGTCACTTAGAAATAGCAAAATGTCATCGGCAAACGCCGCTATTTTATACGTGTGTCCTGCAATGGGAATGCCTTTGATATTCTCATTCGATCGCAGGCAACGTAGTAGGGGTTCTAGAGTCAATATAAAAAGGATAGGGGATAGTGGGCATCCCTGTCTCGTTCCATTCCGGATGGAGAAGGCGTCTGACAGGTGGCCATTGACTTTGACTTTTGCTGTTGGTGTGGTGTATAGGGACATAATTAGGTTGAACATTCGGTTCTGCAGACCTAGGTGGCGTAAAACCGCCCCCAGATAGTCCCGGGCCAGCCTGTCAAACGCCTTCTCCGCATCCAGGGATAGAAAGAAGCCTCTTTGTTTTTGGGAAGTCAGCCAATGGTTTAAGTTGATTGCCTTGATGGTGTTGTCCCTGGCCTCTCTGCCAGGAACAAATCCAACCTGGTCTTTTCCTATTATTGTAGGAAGGAGGGGAAGGAGTCGGTTTGCTAAAATTTTGGCAAATAATTTAAGATCTACATTGAGTAGGGAGATTGGTCTGTAACTATTGACTGAAGTGGCATCCTTCCCCTCCTTCGGGATGACCGTGATATGCGCTTCTAGTAATCTGTGAAAAGGTAACGTTGATGAAGTTAAGGAGTTAAATGTCTTCAGAAACGGGGCTGAGAGTATGTCTACAAAGGTCTTATAATAAGGTGCTGAAAAGCCGTCTGGGCCTGGGCTTTTGCCCGCTTTTAATTGTTTGATCGCTTTCTTAAGTTCCTCTTCGGATATGGGATTGTCTAAGTCGCGAGCCTCTTCCCGGGGTATGGGTTTGGGGCTGAACTTCTTGAGGAAATCTGTGATAAGGGCTCTTCTAGTGGTTTGGCCTACAGTTTCGGGTTGTTGTGGTATGTTATAAAGTTCTGTGTAGTATCGTTCGAATTGAGATGCTATGTCTGCGGAGTTCGAGCATGAGTTACCTAAAGAGTCTTTTATGGTGTGGATGTTGGTGCTAGCTTTCTTAGATTGGAGAGCTCTGGCTAACAGCTTCCCGCATTTGTTCCCCTGTTCATAGAATAGCTTTTGGTTTAGCACAAATTTGCGTTGGGTTTTGCGGTTGAGGACTTCCAGCAGAAGTTTCCTGGTTTGGGTAAGTTCTAGGAATGTGTCATGTGATTGAGACTGCTTGTGAAGTAGTTCTAATCTCTTTATTTTGTTAGTTAGTTCCCGTATAGTTATTTGTTGTGTTTTTTTCCGATTAGCCTGAAGTGTGAGGAATTCCCCTCGGATGACGCACTTATGTGCCTCCCAGAGGGATAGGGGAGCTATTTCGGGGTTGTCGTTTTCCCTGAAGTAGTTGCCTAGGCTCGTGCGGATATGATTGGTGTCAATTTCTAAAGTGAGGAGAGATGGGTCAAGACGCCAAATCTTTGTGACCAGGTTTCTTTCCGGGAAGGAAAGGGACAGGGTGATCACTAACATCTTGTATATAGTCCCCTCCAAGAGTTTACATACTATTGATGTTAGGCTAACTGGTCTGTAATTCCCAGGGATGTATTTTGGGCCCTTTTTAAATATTGGTGCTACATTGGCTTTTCTCCAATCAGCTGGTACCATTCCAGTCAGTAGACTGTCAGTAAAAATTAGGAACAATGGTCTGGAAATTACTTGACTGAGTTCCTTAAGTACCCTCAGGTGCAAGCCATCTGGTCTAATTTATTAATGTTAAGTTTCCCAAGTCTAATTGTAATTCTGTCCTCTGTTAACCATGGGGGTGCTTCCTGTGATGTGTCATGAGGATAAACACTGCAGTTTTGGTTACTGAAGCCCCCCGATTCCCTCGTGAAGACTGAGGAGAAGAATACATTCGATACCTTCGCCATCCCCCCATCCTTTTAGACCAGATGTCCTTCCTCATTCTTTATGGGGCCAATATGGTCTGTCCTCCCTTCTTTACTGTTTACATACTTAAAGAATTTCTTGGGATTTTTTTTGCTCTCCTCCGCTATGTGTCTTTCATGTTCTATCTTAGCCGTCCTTATTGCACCCTTACATTTCTTGTTGCATTCTTTATAAAGTCTGAATGCTGATGAGGATCCCTCAACCTTGTATTTTTTGAAGGCCTTCTCCTTTGCTTTTATATTCATTTTTACATTGGAGTTAAGCCATCCAGGACTTCTGTAAATTTATTACCCAATGGGATGCATTGGCTAATGCCCTTATTTAATATGCTCTTAAAGCAAACCCATCTCTCCTCTGTGTTCTTTGTTCCTAAGATTTTATCCCAATTTATGCCTTCTAGCAAGGCTCGTAGTTTAGGGAAGTTGGCTCTTTAGAAATTCAGTGTCTTTGTATTCCCCTTATGTTTCCTATTTGTGTGATTTATACTGAAGCCAATTGACCTTTGATCGCTGTTACCTAAATTGAACTAAACTGAACATCCGTGATCAGGTCTGTATTGTTGGTAATCAGTAGATCCAGTAACGATTTATTTCTGGTTGGTGCGTCTACCATCTGACCCATAAAATTGGCCTGCAAGACATTTAGGAACTGGGGAGCCTTAGATGAATGCGCAGTTCCCTCCGCCCAGTCTATGTCTGGATAGTTAAAATCCCCCATTATGATAACACTTACCATCCTTGCTGCTAATCCAAATTGTGATAGGAGATCTGTCTCCCCTTCCTCCCTCAGGTTAGAGGGCCTATAGCATACTCCCAGTATTATTTTACCCTTAGCTTTATCCCTTTGGAGCTCTACCCATAAGGACACCTCCTCCCTAGCTCCCTTAGTGATGTCATGTCTCACATTCACTTCTACATTATTCTTGATATATAGGCATACCCCTCCCCCTTATTTACCCTCTCTATCCTTGCGATAAAGGGTGTACCCTTGAATGTTTGCTAGCCAATCATGGGAGCAGTTGAACTAGGTCTCTGAAATTCTCACAAAATTCAAATCCTCCTCGTACAACAGTATCTCTAGTTCACCCATCTTGTCCGCCAGGATCCTGGCATTGGTGAACATGCCACATAGTTTAGACTGGTCGCATATTATCCTCTTATTGGGTGTTCCGAGATTGCAACTAGGACTTGCTACTATACTTTACCTTGGGGTTATGTGCTTAGGTCAACCTACCACTAATGCCCCCAATACTACCCTCTGGAATATGTTCCACGCTGACTATCTCTACCTCTGGACCCTCCCCCCCATCGCCTAGTTTAAAAACCCCTCTAACTTTTTGGCCATCTTCATTCCCAGCTGATCTGCACCCTCCTCATTTAGGTGCAGTCTGCTCCTTCTATATTACCGATTATTGACTGAGAAGTCAGCCCAGTCCTCTAGGAACCCAAACCCCTCCTTACTACACCAGCTCTTCAGCCACTTGTTTACTTCCCTAATCACCCTCTGCCTTTCTGGTGTGGCTCGATGTACCGGTAGTATTCCTGAGAATACTACCTTGGAGGTCCTTTTCCTCAATTTAGCTCCTAAGTCCCTAAAATCATTCTTTAGGATACTCAATCTGCCTCTCACTTTGTCATTGGTGCCAACGTGCACCATGACAGCTGGGTCTTCCCCTGCCCCCCCTCAGTAATCTGTCCACATACTGTTCAGCCCTTCAGGTCTTTGTTACAGATTGACCTCTCTGTCCTTCTTAGAATTGAGTCCCTTACCACCAAAATCTGTCTTTCCTTTCTCTTCGCTTCCCCCCCCACTCTAACTGGAGGAGTTCTTCCCCCGGGAGCTAGGAGAGTCTCTCAGCTACAGCAGTGCTGGTCCCTGACTGGTTTCACCAATGTCACTCAATGGAGCGTACTTATTGGGATGCTCCAGCCCTGGATCGGCCTCCCTGGCACTTCCCCTCTACTTTTCCTGACTGTCACCCATCTACTCTTTGCTAGTGCCTGCACCTCTTTGTCTCCACCCGCCTTTGTGCTGGTCTCAGTGCTGACAGTTGCTTCCCCAGATTCAGAACCTGGGCTTCCAGGGAAACAATGCGCTTACATTTTGCACAGCAGTATTCACCCTCAGTGGTTAATCAAGGAACACATACATGCCGCAAGATGTACAACGAGTTGCCTCTCCACACCCGCCAGGCATTGTACCTATTAAATTTAATGGGGATTGGGGATTATACCCTGTCCAAATTACCTAACAACTAGCTTCCTGACACTAATACTCACCAAGACAATACACAGGTAATCAACAAGAAAATACACAGGTACTCAACAAAACAATACACAGGCACTTGCAGACCTACGTGCACTCGCAGACCACTCGCAGACCTACGTGCACTCGCAGAAATACGTGCACTCGCAGACCACTCGCAGAACTAAGTGCACTCGCAGACCACTCACAGAACTACTTGCACTCACAGAAATACACGCGCTCGCAGAACTAAGTGCACTCGCAGACCACTCGGAGACCTACGTTCACTCGCAGAGCTACGTGCACTCGCAGGCCACTCGCAGAACTACGTGCGCTTGCAGACCACTCGCAGAACTACGTGCACTCGCAGACCACTCGGAGACCTACGTGCACTCGCAGAACTCTGTGCACTCGCAGAACTACGTGCACTCGCAGACCACTTGCCAAACTACGTGCACTTGCAGACCTATGTGCACTCGCAGACCTATGTGCTCCCGCAGACCTACGTGCACCCGCAACCTATGTGCACTCGCAGACCACTCCTAGAACTACGTGCTCTCGCAGAACTACGTGCACTTGCAGACCGTTCACAGACCTATGTGCACTTGGAGACCTATGTGCACTCGCAGAACTACATGCACTCGCAGACCTACGGGCACTCGCAGACCTACGTGCACTGGCAGAACTACGTGCACTGGCAGACCTACGTGCACCCACAGACCTACATGCACTCACAGAACTCCGTGCACTTGCAGAACTACGTGCACTTGCAGAACTCCGTGCACCCGCAAAACTACGTGCACTTGCAGACCACTCGCAGAACTCCGTGCACTCGCAGACCTACGTACACTCACAGACCACTCGCAGAATTACGTGCACTCGCAGACCATTGTGCACCCGCAGACCTACATGCACCCGCAGAACTACGTGCACTCGCAGACCACTCGCAGACCTGCATGCACTCACAGAGCTCTGTGCACTCGCAGACCACTCGCAGACCTACGTGCACTCGCAGAACTACGTGCACTCGCAAAACTATGTGCACTCGCAAAACTATGTGCATTCACAATATACAGTACACAATACACAAGTACTAACAATCCACACACACACTACTCACACTACACAGGTACTATGACCCCTGTTATAACCTTCTGTTTTCAACTCTGGTTTTTAACTCATCACTTACACCAGTTCCACTAACTCTGGTTTTTAATTCACCACTTAGACCAGTTCCACTAACTCTGGTTTTTAACTCACCACTTAGACCAGTTCCACTAACTCTGGTTTTTAACTCACCACTTAGACCAGTTCAACTTGGACAGAGTTCCAGCAGACTCAAAGATGAGCAAGCTCACAATCAGTTCCGCACAAGGTTATATAGGCCTCAAGCACCTGTGACAAATGAACCACTCCCCTTAATTAGTAGGCTGAAGGAAGCAAAGAAAAAAAAAGCTGTTTAACCGCTTGCCGTCCGCCGGCTGTCATATGACGGCCAGGTGGTGTGGCTCTCGTTCTGGCCTCGCCTTCCTGGCCCACCAGGGGGTGCACGCTGTATCACCCGGGACCTGATGCGCGTGCCCGGTGGCCGTGATGTCCGCTGTGCACCCGCAATTGCAATTGTAAACACACAGATCCACGTCCTGTCAGAGGAGAGGAGACTGATGGTGTGTTCCCAGTACAGAGGAACACCGATTGGCCTCGATCACCCCCTAGTGTTAACCCCTTCCCCACCAGTCACATTTACACAGTAATCAGTGCATTTTTATAGCACGGATCACTGTATAAATGTGAATGGTCCCAAAAATGTGTCAAAAGTGTCCGATATGTCCGCCGCAATATCGCAGTCATGATAAAAATCGCAGATCGCCGCCATTACTAGTAAAAAAAAATAATAAAATTGCTATAAATCTATCCCCTATTTTGTAGACGCTATAACTTTTGCGCAAACCAATCAATATACTCTTATTGTGATTTTTTTTTTACCAAAAATATGTAGAAGAATACATATTGGCCTAAACTGGAAAAATTTGTTTAAAAAAAAAAATTGGATATTTATTATAGCAAAGAAGTAAATTGTCATTCAAAGTGTGACAGCTCTGAAAGCTGAAAAATGGCTTGGGCAGGAAGGGGGTGAAAGTGCACTGTATTGAGGTGGTTAAAAAGTGTCAGAAAAAGGTGTTAAAAAGCTACAAGGAAAAGCCCCAAAAAGAACCTAAAAATGCAACCCAGCAATCACCAGCAGTCAAAAAGCAAGACTTGTTCACTCTCCACTCAAGGTCCCCACTGTTTAGCTTCCAACCAGCAGTCTGGCCAAATGTATATCCTACATTTCCTGTATATAGTATAACTGGATACTAACATTTATAGGTAAAGTTGATCCAGGAAATATCTGATTGCCTCTCAGGGGATAAGAAAGGATTTTTTTTTTCCTACTGGAGCAAATATGGTCTTGCTTTTGCCTGGAACTGTGGGTATAGGTTTGTGTATATAAGATTGTAATTCCCCCCCCCTTTTATTGGTTGAAGTAGATGGTCTTTTTTCAGCCAGACTAACTATGTAAGATATAGAGTTACAGAGTACAGTTTAGGATATTCTGGATGTTAAAATGACCAAAGAGGATGTGCAAAAGAAGAGAATTGATGGTTTCTGTGGGATATAAACTGGAGAATTGGAGAATACATGTGAAGCTCCCATAGGAGCGGCTAAAAGTTCGTTCTAGCCCGAAGTGCTTTCCATCACCCCTTTTCCTCAACCAGATAGAACACACAGACAGTCATTGAAAAGAAAACTATGTACAACTTTATTGCGGTTTCCATGTGAAATGTTGCACTGCACTGGAAAGTCACTCTGAATAACTTCCAGTGTTTTTGAGTGATGAGAAATACAACTTTAAATCCAGAATAAACAAAACCCCCGTTAGTGAAGCTTCTATCTGGCATGAATTCTCATAAGGCAATGCATCTTTTCGAGTGATGAGAAGCACAACTTTAAATCCAGAATAGACAAAACCCCCGTTAGTGAAGCTGGCATGAACTCTCATAGGGCAATGCATCTTTCCTTCCTCCTGCTAGCCACCACTTCCTGACTGTACAGTCCTTCTGATTCTAACTCCATGAATGATACTCTGAATAACGTTTAGGAGTTGACTTTCAGATTCCTCCAGGGTATTAGTTCTCTATGGCCCAGCTCTGTTCTCCTGAATCCGCACACTAATCCCTGCAAAGTCTCTCAGAAGTTCTGTTCCCCTGGGTTACACTTACATGTGTTACAGAGCGATGATCCATGGCGTGCACAGAAGATCCTCTCCCAGTCCTGGTGTGTCAGTAACAGCAACTGTTAAGAAGAATGTCCTGCAGTCTCTCTTCCATTTCCATAACTTGCTTCAAAGCATGCTTCCCCTCCCCCGCAGGGGAGATCAACCAACACAAATCCTCCTGGATCCTACATCCTCCAACAATGACCCCAGGAAGCATGTGACCAAGCCTTTTATAGAAGTCCCGCCTCTGCCCAAACAAATTAACTATTGGTCCAGAGGGGTCTTCCAGAACTGCCTGACAGTCTCACTTGTTTTCCTCCCATACTTCAAGTCAAAACACAGAAAATAGAAGAAACTGTCACAAGCAGAGTACAGGGGGGTCACACCCTCCTCTACTCTGGTAAACTTCTCATGACAATCTAACCCACCAGTTTGCACCGCAGGGTGAAATACTGGCATTTCTGACCTATTTTCACACCTAACTTCCTATTATAGCACTCACCTAAACAGGTGGGCGCTACATATGTATATGTGTTGTAAGGTATATAATCTTAAACAGGTGTTTGGCTTACATTGCGTTAGGTCGGAGAGCATCCAACATGTGATATTTTCCTTGCAGGACAAAATTACCAGGTTTATATTATTTTATATGTGATGGTTAAGGTAAAGCTCTTTTTTATTGCCCCAAAATAACATTTAGTGGAAATCTGTATGTTGCAGTTTGCTGGCAGCTGGATGTGGCTAGCATCATCTGTTGGAAAAATAATAGTTTTATCCAAGTTGCCTTGAAAACTGAAGAGTGTGCCAAATGTGTTTATTATAAGGAGCAGACTTTAAAATGGGGTATTTAAAAAAATAAGGTACACCATGATTTTAGAGATAAGCTGAAAGACCCCCTGTTCGGTTCGTGGCAGAACTTTCGAACATCGCAAACGTTCGGAACTGCATAACGAACCCATTGAAGTTTATAGGACCCAAACTGGAAAAATCTAAAGTTCCCATTTTGAAGGCTTATATGAAAGTAATTGGGTATATAATGGTTATGGGTGTCCAGGTACTGCCCTGGGGGATATATATTATCGAAAAAAAGTTTGTAAAAAATATAATTTAGCAGTAATTTACTAATACATAGTTACATAGTTAGTCAGGTTGGAAAAAGACACAAGTCCATCCAGTTCAACCAAAAAAAAAAAAATAAAAAAATACAACTCCAAATACACAAACCCATACCCACAGTTGAGGAAGGCAAAAAACCCTGGCAAAACATGCTCCAATTTGCTACAGCAGGGGAAAAATGTGCTTCCTGATCTCCCAAGAGGCAATCGGATTTTCCCTGGATCAACTTTACCTATAAATGTCAGTACCCAGTTATATTATGTACATTTATGAAAGAATCCAGGCCTTTTTTAAAGCAATCTACTGAGCTGACCAGAACCACCCCTGGAGGGGGTCTATTCCACATTTTCACATGTCTTACTGTGAAAAAACCTTTCCGTATTTGGAGATGAAATCTTTTTTCCTCTAGACGTAAAGAGGGCCCCCTTGTCCTCTGTGATGCCCTTAAAGTGAATACCTCAACACCAAGTTCACTATATGGACCACTTATGTACAGTATTTGAACATGTTGATCATATCCTCCCTTAATCCCCTCTTCTCAAGAGAGAATAAATTGAGTTCCTCTAATCTTTCCTCATAGCTGAGCTCCTCCATGCCTCTTATCAGTTTGGTTGCCCTTCTCTGCACCTTCTCCCGTTCCCCGATATCTTTGAGCTTATGATCTACCAAAACCCCTCTTGTACTCCCCCTAGTATGTATGATGCATTCATATCCTTAACCCCCAAGTGCATAACTTTACATTTATCATCATTAAACCTCTTTTGCCACTTAGTTGCCCAATTAGACAGTGCATTGAGGTCATCTTGTAAATTGGAGATGTGTTGTAAGGATGTTATTCCACCGCATAGCTTGATGTCATCTGCAAAGACAGAATGGTACTTTTAATCCCAGACCCTATATCATTTATAAATGTATTAAAAAGGGTCCCAATACTGAACCTTGGGGTACACCACTGATAACCTTAGACCATTCAGTGTAAGAATCATTAACCACTAATCTCTGAACTAGCTTTTTTAGCCAGTTTTCTATCCATTTACAAATTGATCTTTCCAAACCTACAAGTAGACTTTACCTTACACATTAATTGTGTGTGGGGAACTCTGTCAACCGCTTTTGCAAAATCCAAGTATACCACGTCCACAGCCACCCCTCTATCCAAGGTTTTACTTACCTCCTCATAAAAAGAAATCTGGTTTGTTTGACAATTTATGTCTTTCATGAATCCATGCTGTCTGTTGCTTAAAATATATTTTTTTCCAGCAAGAACTCGTCTATGTGGTCTTTTATTAAACTCTCCAGTGTCTTCCCGACTATAGAAATGAAACTAACAGGTCTATAGTTACTTGGTAGAGACTTTTAAACCCTTTTGAAATATGGGCACCACATTGGCCCTACGCCAATCCAATGGTACCATTCCAGTCATTCACGAGTCCCTAAAAATTAGAAACAATGGCTTTGAAATGACAGAGCTCAATTCTTTTAGGATCCGTGGGTGGATGTCATCTGGTCCAGGTGCTTTATCCACCCTTATTCTGTCTAAATATTTCTGGACCTTATCACTTTTGAGCCATTGTGGATCATTTGGGGCTGTGTCACTACCACCCCCATTATGAACACGAGCTCCCACATGTTTCTTTGTATACACAGAGCTGAAGAAAGTATTTAATAAATTTGCCTTCTCTTTGTCCCCAGTCACCCACTCTAGATTATTTTGTAAAGGGCCTACATGCTCAGACCTGACCTTTTTACTATTAATATATTTGAAAAATTTTTGGGGGTTTGTCCTACTATCTTTTGCAATCTGCCGTTCATTTTACATTTTTGCATCCTTGATTTTCTTTTTACAAATTCTGTTATATTCTTTGTAACATTTAAACAATGATAGTATTCCTTCATTTTTATATATTTAAAAGTAATTTTCTTATTATTTATAGCCATTTTAACTTTGGCGTGAGCCACATAGGTTTTATTTTTAGCCTTTTAAATGTATTGCCCATGGGAATATACTTTGCAGTGAGTTCGCATACAGTCTTTTTGAAGAACTCCCGTTTCTGTTCTGTGTCCATTGATGCCAATATTCCCTCCCAGTCTAAGTCTTAGAGAGCAGCCCTCATCCTTGGTAAATTTGCTCTCTTAAAGTTAAATGTGTTTATCTTTCCCGTATGTGTTTTTTGCTTACAGCTAACATTAAATTAAATCATGTTATGGTCATTGCTACCCAGATGTTCTTGTATTTGAATATTGGTAATAAGCTGCATGGTTTTAGAGAACCAGGTCCAGCAGAGCATCATTCCTAGTTGGGGCCTCAATAAACTGGACCATAAAATTGCCTTGTAATAGGTTTATAAATTTATGCCCTTTATCTGTACCAGCAGTGCCATCACTCCAGTCAATTTCCGGGTAGTTAAAATCCCCCATTATTATGACTGCCCCAGCCCTTTCAGCCCTTTCCATCTGTGCAAGGAGCTGAGTCTCCACCTCCTCATTAGCACTGGGAGGTCTATAACAAACTCCAATGATAACCTTTGTAGTACGCACACCCATGTACAGTTCTACCCATAATGCTGCAGACTCATCACACTCTCTTTCATCTAGGTCCTTTTTTACACACACTTTGAGATCACTTCTCACAGTGACAGACACAACCACCACCCCTCCATTTTTACCCTGTCTTTCCAAAAGAGAGCATAGCCAGGAATATTAATAGCCCAGTCATGAGAAGAATGAAGTCAAGATTCAGCAATACCAATTAGATCATTGTTCTCCTCGTGCACCAGAGCTTCCAACTCACTCAACTCTTGGCAGACTTCTGGAATTGGTGAACAAACACTTTAATTCATTGTTAGACTGATGCTTAAAGTGAAACCATAAAAATTAGAAATAACAATAAAAATATAGTGCCGGGGGTTCCCATTGTCTGCCTGTAATGTGGCACATCTGTACCATGTATAGAGCCTGCTGCAGCAATAATGACATTTATAAAGCCAAAAAATGACATTTTCCATTCAAGCTTTCTTTATTTTATAAACAACGGCTTGGGGAGCCAGTCTGTATATTGAGACCACAATTTTGTGCGCTCGGAACAAGATTAGAGATTTTTTAAATAAATTCTGGTGTCTCTTTTGCAGAGTTTGGATAGAAGTAACAGGTTCAGAAAAATTGGGCTTTGGGTTTCGGTGGTGCCTTCACACCGTAACCCTATAGAGGTACTCTTGATGAAAACAAGAATTGGTCTTGCTGTCAAAAATGTAAAAGTTTGACAGGTGCAGAAAAATTGGGCTTTGGGTGTTGTGGTGCCTTTACACCGTAACCCTTTAGCGATACTTTTGATGAAAGCAAGAATTGGCCCTGCTGTCAAAAATTGCAATGATATGCACCTGTCAAAAAAGAGCGGAAAAATTGGTCTTTGGGAGCGGTGATGCCTTCACACCATAACCCTATAGGGGTACTAATGATGAAAGCATAAATTGGCCTTGCAGTCAAAAATTGAAATGATATGCACCTGTCAAACAGGTGGAGAAAAATTGGTCCTTGGGTGTTAATTGTGCCCATGAAACCTACACCAAAAAATTTCTTCCAGAAGTATTCAACACCCGCAAAGCTAGGCAGCCTAGACAGTATTTCAGAGATTCCAGATCCAGAAAATACTTAATCAGTGACATCGGCATCAGGGGCTTGATAGGTGGCACTGAAGGGCACTTATAGGTGGCACTGATGGGTGGCACTGTTGGGTGACACTGATAGGTAGCACTGATAAGTGGCACCGATGATGAGGCACTAATGGGCATTGAATGGCAGCACTGATAGGTGGCACTGGTGGGCACTGATAGACAACAGTTATATGCACTGGTAGGTGGCACTGGTGGGCACTGGCAGCAGAAGAGGTGGTGGCAGCACTCCCTGTTCAGGACCGATGTCCCTCTGACAGAAGCCGGTGATCGGCTTTTTTTCTCCTCCTCATGCTGTTAGCGTGAGGAAAAAAGCTGATTACCGATCTTCTGTTTACATCACGTGATCAGCTGTCATTGGCTGACAGCTGATTACGTGGTAAGGGGCTGGGAGGAAGTGTTAAACATGCAGTAACACACTGAAATATACTTTGTTAAATGTGCACTAATGCACTGAAATATACATTTGTTAAATATGCAGTAACGGTAAGTAATTCACTGGTATACACTGCGTAAAACATTCAGCAATGCACTGAAATGTACTGCGTTAAACATGCAGTAACGCACAGAAATATACAGCATTAAACATGCAGTAATGCACTGAAATTTCCTGGCCATACCTCATGTCAGCACACAATGGGTTAACGCCTCATCTGGCACCCACATGACCACCTCTTCCTAGCTAAATAAAAGACAGCCCCTCCCCTAATGATGTGTTCTTTTTTTGGTCTGCTCCAGGCCACCTTTGGATTGCAGTGGTAAGTATTTTGTTTGCTGCAAGGATATCCCCCCTACCACACCGCCCCTCCATGTTCAGTCTTTAATGGAGTTGGAAGACCCAGAATGTTGGACATGTAAAGCCTCCTGAAACTGGGTATCCCTTGTGCCCGGTCACGGGCATTGTTGCTTAGATAGCACAAATATTTTACAGGTGGGGTATTAGTAAGCTCCGCAATGTCACCTTTGGTGTTTTTCTTGTCTTGTATAGTCAGCGTGCCACACTGCTCACCTGGCTTTGTCTTCAGTCTGAGAGTGGCGGTGGATGATATCACAGAGGGTAGGGAGAAAGGGCATCGCAGAGTAGTGATCGCCAGTCACCAAGCAGCAGCTTAAACAGTCTTATGCCCTGTACACACGGTCAGATTTTCCAACGGAAAATGTGCGATCGGAGCTTGTTGTCAGAAATTCTGATTGTGTGTGGGCTCCATCGGACATTTTCCATCGGAATTTCTGACACACAAAGTCTGAGAGCAGGCTATAAAATTTTCCGACAACAAAATCCGATCGGTTAAATTCCGATCGTGTGTATACAAATACGACGCACAAAGTGCCACGCATGCTCAGAAAAAATTAAGAGACGAAAGATATTGTCTACTGCCCTGTTTATAGTCCCGACGTACGTGTTTTACGTCACCGCGTTCAGAACGATCAGATTTTCCGACAACTTTGTGCGGCCGTGTGTATGCAAGACAAGTTTGAGCCAACATCCGTCGGAAAAAATCCATGGATTTTGTTGTCGGAATGTCCGATCAATGTCCGATCGTGTGTAGAGGGCATAAGAGTCGGCAGAGGAATTGGTTTCTCTCCTCTCTCTGCAGTCCTGCCAGTTTTCTCTTGTGTGGTAAATACTTGTTGCTGTTTGCTCCCCTGCTGTGCTGTGTGTTTCTGGGGTTTAGACAGTCTGACTGTTTTTTTATCTCAGATTCTGCATCTCTTGTCTGCCTCTGGAAGGCTACCTGGACTCACCTGCTGCTGCTTCTGAAGTAAGTGGATGATAGCAGATGGGCCTTAAAGAGACAAGGGAGAAGAATTATTACTTATCATCTAATGTTTATTCTGCACCACATCCCCTAGTAAGAGCATTTTAAAGCTCCTAATAGAAGTTTTTTGGGGGATTTTAAAGGTGCACATTTACAACCAGAATTCATAGAAAAATATAAATGTATTAAAAGACGTTTGAAAAACAAACATCCAAGAATGAATATCTGATCATACAGTACATTAACAGGTGCAGACTGATTCGATCTCTACATGTTTAGCCATAATTAGTGGCTTCCTCAGTAGAATTTATTATCAGGCACCGTACACGCTGGAAATAGAAACAGTTTTTTTGAGAAACATAACAAAATATACAATAATAATACAAAACAATTATTTAAACATATACAAAATTTTGTTTTCCTGGATTGGCAAAGAATAAAGTGGCAGATTACACCTTGGTCATATAGATTACCTGTATATTCAAAAAGTGGCTAATAAAATGTTTTGAGGCTCCAGAGTCATAGGGATGCAGTGAATTGGATCATCTGGTGCAACCATAGAGGGGGATGTATCTATATACACACAATACCCGCTTAATAGTCCAACTGGGGGGAGGAACAAGAACAAGTCAACATAGATATCAAAAACGGTTACCTCAACCTTTTGACTGATAGAACAAAAAAAAAAATGGTAAGTCTACCTGTAATCAAAGATCTTGATGATATATTCCAAAAATTCAGATCAATCCCATCACTTCCATTCCAAAAGTAGGTAGAAAAACCAAAAGGAATAGAGAGGTAAAATTAATTGAATTTTCTCTAGGATTCCAAAAAGTCACAACGACCCCTGAATCAAGAAACACATAATCCAGTCAAAATTGAAAATTAAGAACAAATACCCGAATAACTTTGCAGACGACATCTTAATCTTTATGTCCTCTGCACATATTTCCGCTCCTAATCTTCTCCGAAAACTTGATCAATTTGCTCATATTTCTGGTCTAGTCATTAATCCTCAAAAATCTATGGCACTAAACATCTCCCTATCCCCCTCAGATGTACAACAGGCACAAACATCTCTCCCTTTCACATGGTCTACTACCAGTCTTTCATATTTAGGAATTAATCTTACACCTCATCTCTCTGAACTATTTAGGATGAATTTTCCACCTATCCTACGACAGATTACCAACTTATTAACTCAGTGGTCTTCTCTCCCTATATCTTGGATTGGTAAAATCAATGTTATTAAGATGGCTATATTACCTAAATTTCTTTATCTTTTCAGGGTTTTACCTATTTCGGTCCCAACATATTTTTTAAGAATAATGCAGCGTAAAATAACAACCTTTGTTTGGGGCTCTTCAAAACCCCCGCTTACCTAAACATACTTTATATCTTCCAAAACTTAAAGGTGGTCTCGGATTTCCTAATTTATCTACCTATTACCATGCTGCTCATTTGGCACAAATACCTAAATACCATGTGACAACTGAAATACCACTTTGGGTAGCTCTGGAGTCTATAGATTGTGACCCATTATCAATATCCAATCTCCTGTGGATACAGCCCTCTTGCCGGAAAAAACTTACAAATCCGATAACTAAACAATCCCTTGCAATATGGGACAGATTTAAATTGTTATGTGGTTTACAATCTCCTCATAATCTAATCTTATCATTCCTTAAAAATCCTCTTTTTTATCCAGCCTGGAAACTTCCTAAAACCTTTAAAACATGGACCACCTTTAAATTGACCCAATTACATGATCTTACTTTCTCTAATTCCTTTAAAACATTTACAGACTTAAGTAATAGTCACGAACTTCCAAACTCTGAAATTTTCCGATGTCTTCAGATTAAAAATTTTTATATGCCTAATATCCAAGGAAGACTCGCATACTTTGAAAACATATGTAAACATGACCCCCATACAAAAGGACTTATTTCGAACATTTATGCCCAACTCATTTCTAAATCGGATTCTAGTCCGCCCACATATGTAGCTAAGTGGGAATCTGATCTTGGATTCTCATTGGAAACAACAAAATGGGATAAGATTTGGACTACTACAAAATCCTCCTCTCAAAATATAGCTGCTTTAGAAACCAAATACAAAGTATTTACACGTTGGTACTTAGTTCCTACTCCTCTTGCTTTCGAGGCTGTACTGAACCTGGATCACATTTTCATATTTGGTGGACCTGTCCAATTGTCAAAAGATTTTGGGAAAACTGCAGATTACTACAGCCGCGAAACAAACAATCGCTAAAGCCTGGAAAACTCGTACCCTGATATTAACTGAAACTAATTATAGAATTAATCAAGCCATGGTTCATGCTAAAACAGAGAATAGAATATATATATATATATATATATATATATATATATATATATCTATATATACACACAAACTGTATTCAGTTTAGCTAGATCTGTTCCTGTTATTCTCTTCCTAATATACTGACAGGCAGGCAGGTGTTTTTACAGTATTTACAGTATTTACAGTTAGTGTACTGTGTCCTTTGCACATTGTGCACCTAAAGCTACCTGAAGAAAATTGCTGGTGTTCTGATCCTATTAATACCACAGGCAGGCAGCTGCAGTATTTACAGATAGCGTACTGTGGCCTCTGCACAGTGTGCACCTAAAGCTACCTGAAGACAATTGCTGGTGTTCTTCTGATCCTATTAGTACCACAGGCAGCTGCAGTATTTACAGTTAGCGTACTGTGTCCTCTGCACAGTGTGCACTTAAAGCTACCTGAAGACAATTGCTGGTGTTCTGATCCTATTAATACCACAGGCAGGCAGCTGCAGTATTTACAGTTAGTGTACTGTGTCCTCTGCACAGTGTGCACCTAAAGCTACCCGAAGACAATTGCTGGTGTTCTTTTGATCCTATTAGAACCACAGGCAGGCAGCTGCAGTATTTACAGTTAGTGTACTGTGTCCTCTGCACAGTGTGCACCTAAAGCTACCTCAAGACAATTGCTGGTGTTCTGATCCTATTAATACCACAGGCAGGCAGCTGCAGTATTTACAGTTAGTGTACTGTGTCCTCTGCACAGTGTGCACCTAAAGCTACCCGAAGACAATTGCTGGTGTTCTGATCCTATTAGTACCACAGGCAGGCAGCTGCAGTATTTACAGATAGTGTACTGTGTCCTCTGCCCAGTGTGCACCTAAAGCTACCTGAAGACAATTGCTGGTGTTCTGATCCTATTAATACCACAGGCAGGCAGCTGCAGTATTTACAGTTAGTGTACTGTGTCCTCTGCACAGTGTGCACCTAAAGCTACCTCAAGACAATTGCTGTTGTTCTGATCCTAATAATACCACAGGCAGGCAGCTGCAGTATTTACAGTTAGTGTACTGTGTACTCTGCACAGTGTGCACCTAAAGCTACCTGAAGACAATTGCTGGTGTTCTGATCCTATAAATACTACAGGCAGGCAGCTGCAGTATTTGCAGCTAGTGTACTGTTTCCTCTGCACAGTGTGCACCTAAAGCTACCTGAAGACAATTGCTGGTGTTCTGATCCTATTAATACCACAGGCAGGCAGCTGCAGTATTTACAGTTAGTGTACTGTGTCCTCTGCACAGTGTGCACCTAAAGCTACCCGAAGACAATTGCTGGTGTTCTTCTGATCCTATTAGTACCACAGGCAGGCAGCTGCAGTATTTACAGTTAGTGTACTGTGTCCTCTGCACAGTGTGCACCTAAAGCTACCTGAAGACAATTGCTGGTGTTCTGATCCTACTAATACCACAGGCAGGCAGCTGCAGTATTTACAGTTAGTGTACTGTGTCCTCTGCACAGTGTGCACCTAAAGCTACCTGAAGACAATTGCTGGTGTTCTTCTGATCCTATTAGTACCACAGGCAGGCAGCTGCAGTATTTACAGCTAGTGTACTGTTTCCTCTGCACAGTGTGCACCTAAAGCTACCTGAAGACAATTGCTGGTGTGCTTCTGATCCTATTAATACCACAGGCAGGCAGCTGCAGTATTTACAGTTAGTGTACTGTGTCCTTTGCACAGTGTGCACCTAAAGCTACCTGAAGATAATTGCTGGTGTTCTTCTGATCCTATTAATACCACAGGCAGGCAGCTGCAGTATTTACAGTTAGTGTACTGTGTCCTCTGCACAGTGTGCACCTAAAGCTACCTGAAGACAATTGCTGGTGTTCTTCGGATCCTATTAATACCATAGGCAGGCAGCTGCAGTATTTACAGTTAGTGTACTGTGTCCTCTGCACAGTGTGCACCTAAAGCTACCTGAGGACAATTGCTGGTGTTCTGATCCTATTAATACTACAGGCAGGCAGTTGATTCTGCTAGCTGCAGTATAACCAATATATATATATATATATATATATATATATATATATATATATATATATATATATATATATATATATATATATATATATGTATATATATGTATATATATATATATATATCCCAGCTTTGTGCAGCTACATCTCACTGCAGGCCATTAGTATGTCTGGAAGGCCAACAAGGAGAGGCAGACAGTCACAAGCCAATAAAAGAGGGCAAGCAGGCTCTGTGTCTAGAGGCAACAGTGCTGGTCGTGGACACGGTGCATCCTCATCAGCACGTGGCCGTAGGACACGCTTGTCCTTTTTTTCGGCAGCTGGCCGTGTTGAGCCGCAACATGTGGAAGACTTGGTAGAGTGGATGACCAAGCCGTCCTCATCCTCTCTCACCCAGGCTCAGGGTACTTTGTCTGGCAAAGCAGCTCCCAACACGGCCTCTTCCCTCGGCTCAATGGCATCAGTCACTCCTTCCCTAGCCCCACCATGTCCTCCTGAGGAGTCCCCTGAACTGTGTGACCACAGTGTTGGGTACATGCTCCAGGAGGATACCCAGCGTCTTGAAAGCTCTGATGATGGTACCCAGCTAGAGGAAGGCAGTAACGTGAGCCCAGAGAGAGGGGGTGCCCAAGAAGGACAGCAATCTGGCAGTCATGTTTCCCCAGCTTTGCTCCAGTGATGAGATGGAAGGGGATGATGAGGAAGTCACTGACTCCACGTGGGTGCCTGATAGGAGAGAGGAGGAGGCACATCTCCAATGATGCAGGATGCCCTCCAGGGGCCAGCTTAAGGGCAGCACACCAACTGCATCACACCGCAGAGCTCCGCATGTGCAGGGCACTGCTGTCTCTGCATGTTATTCCAAAAGTTCTTTGGTGTATGCCTTTTTTGAGATGAGTGCATCAGATCACACCACTGCTATATGCAACATATGTCTCAAGCGTATTTCGCGTTGCCAAAACATCAGCCGCTTGGGCACCACATGCTTGACCAGACATATGTCAACCTGCCATGCAGTTCGTTGGCAAGCGTACCTAAAAGACCCACACCAAAGCACAAAGCGGACCTCTCCTTGTTCCTCATCAGCTGGGATCTCCAACCTCACTATACCTTCAGTCCTCTCTGAAACCTGCACTGAGAGGAATGAAGGTGTAGAATTAGCTGTGTCACAGCCAAGTACTTGCGGGCAATCTGCGGTACACCGACGTCAGATTGTACCAGGCAAATTTCCCTGCCCCAGCTGCTGCACCGATGAAAGAAGTTTGCTCCCAGCCATCCACATGCCCAGCGGTTGAATGCTAGCTTGGCTAAATTGCTAGCACTTCAACAGCTGCCTTTTCAGTTGGTAGACTCTGCCCCCTTCCGTGAGTTTGTGGAATGTGCAGTTACTCAGTGGCAGGTTCCCAAACGCCACTTTTTCTCATGGAAGGCGATTCCGACTCTCTACTGGCAGGTGGAAGGCAATGTCTTGGCCCCGCTGGACAGGGCGGTCAGTGGTAAGGTGCATATTACCGCTGACTCATGGTCCAGCAGGCACTGGGTGACTCTTCTGGCAGCTGGGAAGGATGCAGGGCAGGGTGCAGTAGTAAATTAAAAAGAAAAAAACGCGCTAGATCTAAGTTTGACAATAATAATTAAAAAAAGAAAAAGTCCAAAGAGCAGCAGCTTATTGTGAGATACACAAAAACAGAATAGAAAAGAGAAGCTGTGCTGTGTGAAGGTTCGATCCAACAATGGCTTGTAGGTATCAAAATATGGATGCGTGACAGTTCAAACGAATCCAAACAAACACCCAAGTGAGACTGATCCACAAATATGTGCCACCACCTTATAAAAAACTTGCTTACCAGATGGCAAGCAAAACCCAGCAGAGGGCTATAGCCCAGCAAAGGCCTTTACTTGTATGGAAAGATTGTCTGGACAGGTATGGTTATGGATTGGTTGCCTATATACTCCAAACGATCCGATGCCGTGGAACTCCGAAGTATCTCAGTATCTCTGCTTGCATGCAGTAGTGTTGGAGGTTGTTCCGTCACCACACCTCCAAAATTCTACTAGTGGTGATTCTGCCACACCTCTCTCCTCCACTCCCTCCTCTTCTTCCTCCATAGCCTTTTCCTGTGCTGAATTGTCCTCAGAACTAGCAGTGCTCCGTAGGCGTTCAAGGGGCTACGCAAGCACGCAGGCCAAAAGATGCCATGCGGTGCTTGAGCTGGTGTGCTTGGGGGACAGGAGCCACACTGGGGCAGAGATTCTGTCAGCTCTGCAGGGACAGGTTCAGAGGTGGTTGACGCCATGCCAGCTTAAGCCAGGAATGGTGGTTTGCGACAATGGCACCAACCTCCTCTCTGCCCTCCGACAGGGACAACTGACCCATGTGCCCTGTTTGGCTCATGTCCTTAACTTGGTGGTGCAGCGGTTCTTGGGCAGGTACCCAGGCTTACAGGATGCCCTGAGGCAGGCCAGGAAAGTCTGTGTGTATTTCCGCAGTTCATATAATGCCAGTGTTTGGCTGGCTGACATCCAAAAGGAATTTAACTTGTTCACGAACTGCCTAATCTGTGACAAGCCCACCAGGTGGAACTCAACGTTGGCTATGCTGCAGTGGCTGCACACGCAGCAGAGGGCCATCAATGAGTACCTATGCGACTATGGCACCAGGACAGGGTCAGGGGAGCTTGTTTTTTTTCCCCACACCAGTGGGTTATAATCAGGGATGCATGCACTGTCCTGTCACTATTTGAGGAGGCCACGAGGATGGTGAGCAGTGACAGTGCATGCATCAGTATCACTGTCCCTCTTGGCCACCTGTTGGAACACACACTGCGTGGAATAATGGACAGGGCACTTGAGGCAGAACAGAGGGAGGAAGAGGAGGACTTCCTTACCTCTCAAGGCCCCCTTTATCCAGACAGTGTTCCTGCGTGCTCGCCGATCACACAGGAAGAGGACGAGGAGGAGGAGGATTGTGTCAGCATGGAGGTGGAGCTTGGCACTCAGCATCTTCAGCAGTCTTCAAGGGATCATTTACAGTCCAAAGAAACCCATGGACTTGTACATGGCTGGGAGGAGGTGGCTGCGGATCATGTCGTCATTAGTGACCCAAAGGACTCTGGACCGAATGCCTCAGCAAACCTACACTGCATGGCCTCCCTGATCCTGCAAAGCCTACGGAAAGATCCTTGTATTCATGGTATCAAGGGGAGGGATCATTACTGGCTGGCAACCCTCCTTAATCCACGTTACAAGGGTAAGGTTGCGGACCTTATCTTGCCATCGCAGAGGGAGCAGAGGATGAAACATGTTCAGTAGGCCTTGCAGAAAGGTTTGTGCAACAAGTTTCCAGAGCCTGGGAGGTTACAATTTCCTGGTCCTCCTGGACAACGTATTGTTGAGGCTTCGGTCAGTCACAGAAGGAGCGGTGGAGAAGGTGGCCGTCTGACCGATGCATTCAGACAATTTTTTAGTCCACAGCCCCAAGAGTAAGTATCAAGGTATGATCGGTTCCACCAACCATCGCCAGCGTCTGATTCACATGGTGCAGGAATACCTAGGGGCAAGATCAGACTTGGACACCTTTCCCACCGAAAATCCTCTGGGTTACTGGGTCTTGAGGATGGATCACTGGCCAGAGATTGCACAGTATGCAATTGAGCTACTGGCCTGTCTTGCATCCAGCGTTCTTTTGGAACGCACATTCAGTACTGCTGGAGGCTTTGTAACCAATCATAGGGTGCGCCTGTCCACCAAATCAGTCAATCGGCTGACACTCTTAAAAATGAATCAGTCTTGGATCACCAGCTACCAAGCACCTGATGCTAATGTAACCGAATAATTTTTTTTTTAATGTGAGATCCCTTCAAGACTGCCTATGCTGATGCTGAGTGACTATCCTGTTATGATGAGTGACAATCCTCTTCCTCCTCAATTTTCATGCTGATAGCTTGTAAGAACATTTGGTTCTGGGCACCGCCACCAGCGGCTAAGGCCCAATTTTTCTGCCCCTGTTTAACAGGGGCATGTAATTACAATTTTTGATGCAATACTTTGCAGCAGGGCTCATTCTTGCGCTCCAACTATAGTATCTGTGAGGGGTTGCAGTGTTGTGGAACCAGCACCAGTGCCCAAGGCCCAATTTTTCAGCCCCTGTTTAACAGGGGCATATAATTACAATTTTTGATGCAATACTTTGCAGCAGTGCTCATTCCTGCACTCCAACTATAGTATCTATGAGGGGTTGCAGTGTTGTGGCAGCAGTGGCTAAGGCTCAATTTTTCTGCCCCTGTTTAACAGGGGCGTGTAATTACAATTTTTGATGCAATACTTTGCAGCAGGGCTCATTCCTGCTCTCCAACTATAGTATCTGTGAGGGGTTGCAGTGTTGTGGCACCAGCACCAGTGCCCAAGGCCCAATTTTTCAGCCCATGTTTAACAGGGGCGTATAATTACAATTTTTGATGCAATACTTTGCAGCAGGGCTCATTCCTGCACTCTAACTATAGCATCTGTGAGGGGTTGCAGTGTTGTGGCACCAGTGCCTAAGGCCCAATTTTTCTGCCCCTGTTCAACAAGGACATGTAATTACAATTCTTGATCTAATATTTCACAGCAGGGCCCATTCCTGTGCCCACCAAGAGTAACTATGAGGGCTTACAGTGTTGTGGCAACACCAACACCTAAGGCCCCAATTTATGCAGAGTATATAGTACATCCAACTTACAAACGACTCCTACTTGCAAATGGAAGGAGACAACATGAAGTGAGATGAAGGGAAATTCTCTCCTGTAAGAGTTAATATGGCAAAAACGTGTCTCCTCTCCACTGATGCTTTATCACCAATCCTTGTTTCACCAAAAACCCCAAATTTTCAAAAAACATTTGTCATTGGGACAGAAAGTGAGGTGAAATCTTCTGAAGAGGTGCACAGACAGCAAAACAAATGTTACAGGGATGATAACCCTTCCCTATGTTTTCAAAAAAGCTTAAAAATAGATTTTTTTTGCTGGAGCTACACTTTAAAAATGTACAAATTCAAAATTACAAACAGATTCTACTTAACAACAAACCTACAGTCCCTGTCTTGTTTGCACCGCCTGTATACTGCTGTTCAGAGTATATAGGGCCTGGGGGGTGCGGGGTTCCCCTTAATATCCATACAAGACCCAAAGGACCTGGTAATGGACTGGGGGGGGAGGTTACCCATGCCGTTTGTCTCACTGATTTTCATCCATATTGCCGGGACCCGAAATTACATTGAAGCCGCAAGCAGTTTTAAATGACTTTTATTCCTTTAAAAATGTATTTTGTGCAGGGACTGTTCTAAGCACGGGAAACACACGCCACTTTACAGGCATACTATAGACACCCCCCAGGTACGATATTAAAAGGAATATTTCACTTTTTTTTCACTTTAAGCATCATTAAAATCACTGCTCCCGAAAAAACGGCCGTTTTTAAAACTTTTTTTTGCATTGATACATGTGCCCTGGGGCAGGACCCGGGTCCCCAAACCCTTTTTAGGACAATAACTTGCATATTAGCCTTTAAAATTAGCACTTTTGATTTCGAACGTTCGATTCCCATAGACTTTAACGGGGTTCTAAAGTTCGCGCAAACTTTCGGCCCGTTCACAGGTTCTGGTGCGAACCGAACCGGGGGGTGTTCGGCTCATCCCTAGGGGGCGCCAGATGAGGCATTAACCCATTGTGTGTTGACATGAGGACAGGTCAGGAAAGGAAAATTACATAGATATTTGATAACAATTTTCCATAATACTGCATTAACGTGCAGTAACGCACTGAAATATACTTTGTTAAATATGTATGAATACACTGAATTATACTGCATTAAATGTGCAATATTGCATACATGCAGTAATGCACTGAAATATACTTTGTTAAACACGCAGAAACGCACTGAAATATACTGCAGTAAACGTGCAGTAATACACTGAAATATACCTTGTTAAATGTGCACTACCGCACTGGACTATACTGCATTGAACATGCAGTACCGCATTAAAATGTACAGCATTAATTGTGTAGTAACGCACTGAAATATACAGCGATAAACGTGCACTAATGCCCTGAAATTTACTGCACTGAAATATGCTGCCTTAAATGTGCACCTATGCACTGAAATGTACTGTGTTAAACGGGCAGTAACATACTGAAATATACTGCGTTAAATGTGCACTAACGCACTGAACTATACTGCGTTATACTTGAAGTAATGTACTGAACTATACTTTGTTAAATGTGCAGTAACTCACTGAAATATGCTGCATTAAACATGCACTAATGTACTGTAATTGACTGCACTGAAATATACTGCGTTAAATGTGCACCTGTGCACTAAAATATACTGCATTAAATGTGTAGTAACGCACTGAATTATACTGCGTTTAAATGTGCAGTAACACACTGAAATATACAGCATTAAATGTGCAGTAAGGCCCTGAAATATACAGCATTAAATGTGCAGTAACTCACTGAACTACACTGCGTTATTAGTGAAGTAACGCACTGAAATATGCTGCGTTAAATGGGCAGTAACACACTGAAATGTACTACGGTAAACGTGCAGTAACACACTGAAAGGGTACTTTGTTAAACGTGCACTTATGCACTGAATTATACAGCATTAATGTGCAATAACGCTTTGAAATATTGTCATGACTCTGCAGTAGTGTTCTTGTATGTTTGCTCACCTTTCTGTTGTGTTCAGCTTAGAGGCCAGTCACTGTTCACATGTATGCTTAAGTAATCTTCTCTCAAGCATGGCTCCACCCCAGCCTCTAATTAGGAACACTATATTTCTTGTGCACTGCAAGCCAAACCTTGCTGAACAATATTGTGTGTTTGGCTTCCGTGTGATCCTGTTTACCGACCTTGGCTTGTTCTTGACTGTCCTCGTCTGCTTCATATCCCGACATTTGACGTGTTCTTTGACTATCCCTGTCTGCTTGTTGCCCTGACCTTTTGGCTTATCTCCTCACTATCCTTGTTCTCCCAGGCTGCTGCTTCCATCCCATCTTCCAGTAGTCTACCGTGAGCGTCAGCTGGGAGACCCTGGGGGCCACGACCTGTAGCCAGACTGCAGCGAAGTCCATTCCCACGATCAGGGGCCCTGGTGAACACCCGCTGGCTCTTAGATTCCCTGCCCTGGGAAATCTCATGCTCTAGCTCCCAGTGTGATCTGTGTTGGTGCTCCAGAGTACCTGCTTTCCTGAACCACCCAGAGCTCCATCCGCAGCAGTCAGCCGTAGGGTCCACTACCTCAGCGGTTCACTCCTGACCCCAACGGGGTGCATCTGTCACCTGGCTTAGATGACCTGACAAATATACTGCGTTAATCGTGCAATAACATACTGAAATATACCTTGTTAAACGTGCAGTAACGCAATGAAATATACTGAGTTAAACGTGCAGTAACTTACTGAAATCTACTGCATTAAATGTGCAGTAACTCACTGAAATGTTCTGCAGGAAGTCTGCCCTGACAAAATAAACTGACACTAAAATAAAAATGAATGGTCAAACTTTACTCACGCTGCACTAGAATCACTAGATTCATACTAAACTGATATTCTGCACTGACAATAAAATCACAATAGCACACTATAGCACACTAACTTGCTAGTAGCACTGAACAGAGCCCTGTCCTATCTCTCTCCACACCAATAATACACTGCAAATGGCCTCTATGGGGATAATATTTTTATAGTGTGATCAAGTCGAACCGTTCGCCCAACTCTTCATGATATCTTCTTCCTATAAAGACACTTTTTCTTTTAGATTACCCAGTCTATGGCCTTGCATTTCAGTAGAGGTACATTTCTACCAGATATTCTGTGTGAAGGACATAAAAAGAGGTGACAAAGGGTATCCCTGTTTAGTGTCTCATATTATGCTAAAACTGTTCTGGAAATATAAAGCTTCTTGTACAATTCCAGAAATGTTTGTTTAATATCTTCGGTGGAGCCTACTAGAAAGTCATTTAGGGTCTGTTTGCAGAAAATTAAACAGGAAGCATTCCTGTTAGACTAGATAATAGATCTATTGCTTTTTACCTATGGATTCACCTTTTTCTGCTAATTTCTTGAATAAATATACCTTGAGTAAATTATAATTTTCTAGTGGAAGTTTGCATCCCCCCACTGTATCACCCTGCAGATGCTGTGCAGCAGTTCTGTTGATGTTCACTAGATGCAACAATCTTGAGGTTTCTAGGTACATCTAGGCCCTCATTTTTGGGAACAATAGGGTTGGATAAGATTCATGCAGCAGATGTGGGGAACAAGCATTACCAGAAATGTAACAGTGGCAATTTAAGACTGGATGTCCACCCTGCTGAATATCAAATTTGAGACATTGTCCAGGGAGAAACCAGTGACATATCTCTGTCGACAAGTGAGTTTGTATGTCCCAAATCAGTGAAGGCAATGTTGGGAGAGGGATAAAACCACTCTCTATATGCAACACATGTTATCCATCAATAATGCAACTAAAGGTTGGTTCATTCCTAAGTAGGCAAGCAATAGATTTGCCAAAAGAACCTTGGATCATGGAGATGGACTAAATTCACCCAAGGGTCACACTGGAGATTGTATTCTGTCATAGGTTTCGAAGCAAAGAATCTGTACTCTTTAAACAGGAAAGGAGAGGAGTGGAGTGAACTAAGAATGTATGGCAATCCAGAGCTCTTGTGATAGAAAAAAAACAGCCAGGCATTAAATACAATAAATCCAACCGGTGCCCACTTGGTATGTAAATTAGCAGTTGGTTAAGGATGGCATTTAGGTAAGATACTGTATTTTTACAATTACTAGTTATGGTGGTGATTCAGGGGTGGACATGTTTCAGGGATATAATGGGCACATTCTATAGCAAAGCGTTTTGTAAGATGTTGCTCTTCAATAGGTGTAGAAACCTACCCCTCCAAATACTTAGTAATATTGCTATATTGCATCTCATCCTGTCCTTCATTTATCCAATTTTCTATTGTTGATCTGATAGTTTTCTAGGAGCATTGTGAAGGTCTGTGTGCATGGAGTATATAGAATCCTCTAGGTCACTAATGTGGTGCTCAGTCTCTGTAATGCATTTTCCCAATTTTGGCGCGATTTGTTTAATAAAGGATAAATCAATATCCACCATTTCATTCTTGCTTGTAAGTGTGGTCTGACATTCCTGGATGGCAGCCATAATCTGCTCTAGTGCAGGCTCCTTCGTAGCCTGTGGCTGACCATGAGGGGCATTGTGTAAAATCAGTTCTGGCTCCTAGAGTTTCCAACAAGTAGAATGGCAGCATTTATGTGACCAAGGGAATGGGATAGCTCCTGGTTAGTTTTATCAGATAAAGGCTGACGTTTTCTGTTGGTGCCATCTATGATCAGTTCAAATGTGCAAATCTAGCGAGCTTCTCAGTTTTTCTTAGTGCTGTTAGTAATGATCAGACAGGCAGTACTATCTGAAGGATTAGATGTTTGCCAGCATACAGTCCGGGACTAGCCAGAAGGTATATCTGCAGGATTTCAGGCAGAATTTCAGGGTGGTGGAGATGGTGCGGGGAGCACCAATGTGTCAGAAACCATGAAATCAGGCCGAGACAGAAGTACAGTTAAATCACACTTGTTTAATAATAAAAGTAATAAGAACAAAAGTAGTCAAAACATAGCCAAAGTCAGCAAAGCAAGTCTTGAACATGATCGCAGGAGATAATTTCTGTGATGTTGACCAAGGTGAAGGCAGAGCTTCTCTGGACTGGACGGCTTAAGTAGGCAGGGCTGACAAGCAGGATATCATCAACAGCTGAGTAACTGTGGAGAGATAGGAGCTGGCAATTAGCCGACTGCTGAGTGGCCAGCTCAGAGAAGGAAGGGCTGAGCCCAGCCCTGACACAATGAATATTATTAAACCTTATTTTTCATATTCCATCTTGTATTTTAATGCCTTTAAAGAATTTTATTCCTCTTTCTTCATCGGTTAATCCATGCTTTTGTAGGCGGGGTCCACTTTGTGGCCCATTTAAGTATGTTTTTCTTTTAAATCCTTTCAGAAAGGACAATGATTTAATTTCCTCCCTGGCAGGATCTCATATATAGGATGGATGGAACTTAGCTCAGGGTAGTTGCTGGCCGATGGAAAGATGGTAGCCATCCTTACCCCCTGGAGGGAGCTCCTCTGTAGTCGGGCACCAAGAGGCACACTACCACACTAAAGGGAACAGAGAGTTCTGGAATGGAGGAGGTGATGCTTTGGTGGTATTAGAACTGTGAGGATTGAGGAGATGCTGTTTACTTTACTAAGACTGACCCTTAAAATAAAATTACATTGGACTAAGCTTCTGGCTGCTTCATGTGTCTGAGGGGGATTCCCAGTAACCTTGCTGCTGAGAAGTGGGATAGCATATTGTTAGGCTCTGCTAGACAGTACATCCCATCAGGTACCCACACGGTGAATAAGGATCCCAGTGTACCCAACGGCCTAGTTAGATGCAGTGGTGTATAGGCAGGGAAAGCACAATCCTGGAATCACAAGAAGTCTTCAGGCCTGAAGTCACTAGTATCTCCGGCAAGTAAACATGCTGTTGTCAAGAGAGACCAGGAGCATGGTGAGTAAGCTCAACAATATGGTTCCCTGTTTCTGACACATCATGCATGTGGATGGCAAGCAGAAGTGGCATCTTTCATTTATAAATCTTGTTTACTATGCTTCAGTTTGTGAATGTACACAGTGAGTAAGTGTGTTCACTGTGTTCATAGGGAAGGGGCCACAAATTACATATTGTCTAGCCTTTTTCCCTGCTCTCCACAAAACAAACCTAGGTGGTTATATTCATTGGGGTCCCTACATCCTGGGGGCCTCAATATCGACATTGACTTGAACTGTTTTGTTTCTAATTTTTAGTCCTCCCCAATATAATTGGTTTATCCTTAAGCTTAGTCCTTCACATTCAATCATCCTGTCAGGTCATCTGAGGCCAGGTGACAGATGCACCCCATTGGGGTCAGGAGTGCACTGCTGAGGTAGTGGACCCTACGGCTGACTGTTGCGGATGGAGCTCTGGGTGGTTCAGGAGAGCAGGTACTCTGGAGCACCAACACGGATAACACTGGGAGCTAGAGCATGAGATATCCCAGGGCGCGAAATCAGCCATCAAATCAGCGCGAAGAGCCAGCGGGTGTTCACCAGGGCTCCTGATGGTGGGGATGGGATGATGGTGGGGATGGTCTTCGCTGCAGTCTGCCTCCAGGTCGTGGCTCCTGGGGTCTCCTAGCTCATGCTCCACAGTAGAATACTGGAGGATAGAAAGGAAGCAGCAGCCTGGGACAACAAGGATAGTCAGGAGATAAGCCAAAAGGTCAGGGCAACAAGCAGATAGGCATAGTCAAAGAATACGCCGAAGGTCGGGATATGAAGCAGACGAGGACAGTCAAGAACAAGTCAAGGTCGGTAAACAGGATCAGATGTAGGACACACAGCAATGAGCACACGGAAGCCAAACAAACAATAATGCTGCCTCCGGCGGCTCTTAAAGAGAACAATGTAACCATGTGACCATGTAAACATGTAACCATGCGTTGTTTTGCACAGCCGTGCCATCCTGCTGACATATATAGGCGTGAGCCAGTTGGCAAGTGGTTAATGTGAAGTGAACACGTTTTTCAGTGTCAGCAGCAACCAGGGGGGGAGGTTATTCATATTGCACTTTGTTTGTATATTTGCACATTATTGAATTTTATGCATATTTTTTTGCACATTTTTGATTATTCATACCACTTACTAGATAGTTTTTTTATTACTGTATTTATATTTCATTATTATTCACTAATGAATTGCATTGATAGAGTATTGGATTCATTCTTGCATATTTGTTATACGTTTTTTTCAAGTCTAGTTTCTACACACTTTGTGATTTAATGATTTTATCTGGTGTGTTTAATTGTTATACATGTTGGTCAGCCAATCAAATCTGGCTCTTTTTGTTGCATAATATTCAGGTGAAGCATTTAAATAGCTCAAGTTTGGGGCTACATTTTTGTTGTGAACATTCGTGTGAAACCGGTCTACCAATGTTTTTGTAACGTCCTGTCTACGTCCTTTGGCACTTTGACAATAAATTAACTATTCTATAGAAGTTCTTCCTTCCATGGTGTGAGACCAATCTTCTTTTTTCTTCAATATTTGTTATACATGCTTTACACAGGTACCTATGCAAGTTGTTTAATCATTATTATTTTTTATCTTCTTATTTCTATATTTTTCATTTTTATTTTAATATTTATATAATTTTTTATATATATCTTCAATATATGTATAGTTTTATATACACAATAATTCTGCGCTACCAAAAAGGGGAATAAAAACAGCAGCTAACACAACCAGCAAGTGTAAACCTCACGTCCTTAATACCGCGTGGTTGCCCAGCAACGGTATCTATTAGCGCCCATTTCTAGATGAAATAAAGTATATCAGGCCTCCAACAATGAAATCAAGTGTACCAATGATTATATTAGCCACATACGTGTTTTTCAACACTCCCTGCATCAAGGCCTCCTACTGGTCAAATGAAACAGGGCCCAAAATCGGAATTATTGTCCTGAAAACCCACACCTTATAAAGGGTTACATCTACCCAGATATTACAATGTAAAACTTCAGAATGAACATATAAAATTAAATAAAATGCTACTTGAACAAGACTAACTTTGGGCATCATAAAAGACAATAGAAAACTATACATATGTCAAAAAACAAAATAAGTGTAGCGCTAAAAAGAGGTCAGAAAATGGAGTCTATGGATTGATAGTTCAAAGTACATAGCTGCCTATTGGCCAAAGCATGCACATGACCTGTATGCTTTGGCCAATCACAGCGCAATGTGCTGTGAGAGCCATAATTGGCCAAAGGCAGGGTGCCTTTGGCCAATCATGGCTCAGGGGCTAAGTCCACGCCCCACACTATATAAGACTGCTTACACAGTGGCCATATATAGTGTTTCCGAATGGAGAATAGGCAGGGTATTTAGTGTAGTGTGCCTTCAGTCAGCTCAGTGTATATAACACAGTGTAAGGCAGAGTACAGTATTTATCGGCGTATAACACGCACCCCAAGTTTAGGAGGGAATTTTAAGGAAAAAAACTTTTAGGAGGGAAGTTTAAGGAAAAAAAACTTACATTTAAATGCCCATCAATGCAGCCTCATCAGTGTTCATCTGCAGCCTTTCCCCAGTGTCCAGTGCAGCCTTGTCAGTGCAGCTTTGCCCCAGTGCAGCCTTGTCAGTGCAGCTTTGCCCCAGTGCAGTCTTGTCAGTGCAGCTTTGCCCCAGTGCAGCCTTGTCAGTGCAGCTTTGCCCCAGTGCAGTCTTGTCAGTGCAGTTTTGCCCCAGTGCAGCCTTGTCAGTGCAGCTTTGCCCCAGTGCAGCCTTGTCCCCAGTGCAGCTTTGCCCCAGTGCAGCCTTGTCCCCAGTGCAGCTTTGCCCCAGTGCAGCCTTGTCCCCAGTGCAGCTTTGCCCCAGTGCAGCCTTGTCCCCAGTGGTCCGTGCAGCCTTGTCGCCGCCGACATACAAACGTTTA
This sequence comes from Aquarana catesbeiana, assembly GCF_042186555.1. Taxonomy (NCBI): domain Eukaryota; kingdom Metazoa; phylum Chordata; class Amphibia; order Anura; family Ranidae; genus Aquarana; species Aquarana catesbeiana. The sequence continues at coordinate 171,689,480 of NC_133329.1, read as the reverse complement.
GTTTGTATTTTTAAACATGGCGCCGCGGAGTTCGGAGGGACTCGGGGGCGCTTGTTCAGCTGAACGAGCGCCGCCGAGGACACAGTGACTGGGCGGAGCCGAGATACACATAGCCGAGGCTTCTCGGCTATTCTTGGCGCCGTTCACAGTCACGCCCAGTCCCTATGATGGACATAACACAGGTCCAATGGCGGGACTGGGCGTGACTGTGAACGGCGCCGAGAATAGCCGAGAAGCCTCGGCTATGTGTATCTCGGCTCCGACCAGTCACTGTGTCCTCGGCGGCGCTCGTTCAGCTGAACGAGCGCCGCCGAGTGCCTCCGAACTCCGCGGCGCCATGTTTAAAAATACAAGCTATGTGAATGTCGGCGGCGATCGCGGCGATCGCTCCGACAGATCACAAAATAGCGGGGATCAGCGTATAACACGCACCCACGATTTTCCCCTTATTTTAAGGGGAAAAAAGTGCGTGTTATACGCCGATAAATACGGTATATATGACAGTGTAGTGTAGAGCATATGACAGTGTACTGCAGAGTATATAGCACAGTGTAGGGCAGAGTATTGTCACGGATAGTACTTACAGAGGCCGAGATGCCGAGAGCGGCTCACCCTTGTGACCACGTGCACCCTGTCCCCCTGAGGTAATACAGGGAACAGGTGGCACGCGGAGGCACGGGCCACCAGCAGGTGTGAGTTCCAGAAGAATATGAGGAGCTGTATGAAGGGTAGCTGAGCTTCAGGAACTGGCTGAGGGTCCAATGCAGGACAGAGGGATCAGGTGCATGACAAGCAAACAAGTCCGTGAAACAGGCCAGAGGTCAAATCCAGGTAAGGCAAATAAGCAAGTCTGTTAGGCAGGTCGAGGGTCAGACACAGGTAGGCAGATCAAGCAAAGTCCGTTAGGCAGGCTGAGGGTCAAACACAGGTAGGCAGATCAAGCAAAGTCCGTTAAAGCAAAAGAGGTGTCAGATCAAGGAGAGACGCAGCGTAGACAGGAACAATCCGGGTCAAGGCAGGTGATCAGATATGGCAAAACTGGAAACAGGCATAGACAGGAAGCTGACGACAAACCAGCAACCCGTCTGGGTGCCAGAGCCGTCTGAAATAGCCCCACCACAGCGTGCGCATCGGTGTGCGCCATTGTGCACACTACACGTGCTACCGTGCGCACTCGCGAGCAACTGCGTGCACACATGAACTGTTGTGCACACGCACGCGCCGCACCATCGGGCCATGCACGTGTGTGCGCCGAAGTGCCAATCCGCCACACATGCGCGCAGGAGAATGGCGAGTGAAGGTAGGAGAAGTCCTTCTCTGACAAGTATATAACCGTGTACTGCTGAGTATATAGTACAGTGTACGGCAGTGAGTATATAGCACAATGTACTGCGGAGTATATAGCACAGTGTACTGCAGAGTATATAGCACAGTGTAGGGCAGAATATATAACACAGTGTAGTGCTGTGTGTATAACACAGTGTTGCATAGTGTGAATAACACAGTTGTGGTGCTAATGAAGTGTTGGTGTGTACAACACTTCTGTGTCACCACTGATCCCATTTTTTTTCTTTAATCTTTTTTTTTTTTTGCAGTATCAGGTTCTGTTGCTGCATTATTAGTACCCCCCCCCCCCCTCCTGTGTCACAAGTGTTATTCTATCTGTGTCAGCATAGTAGTAGTATACTTTTTTTTTCTTGTTTTTTGGTGGCGCAACAGCACTAAGAATATTTAGAGCATAAGTGCTGTCCCCCCTTCTGTGTCGGAGGTGCTCCTCTTTCTGCATCAGTACTAGTTCCCTTTTTTTTGGCCTTTTTGATTTTTTTTTCCAGCAGCAGCAAAAATTAATTTCTCCCTAATTGCTGTGCTGTATTGCACCCAACCACCAAATTTCCATCCCACACTCTATAATAAAAAGTTATAAAAATCCCCACAAAAAATCCTTGTCATGTTTGAAAGGTCAACAAGGAGAGGCAGATGCTCACAGGCCACTAAAAGAGGGCAAGCAGCCTCTGTGTCTACAGAGAAAAGTGGTGGTCTTGGACATGGTGCATCCTCTGCAGACAGGGCATGCTTCTCCTTTTTTTCCGGTGCTGGCCGTGTTATTGAGCCACAACATGCTGAAGAGGACCAATTTTTCTGCACCTGTTTGACAGGTGCATGTAATTTCAGTTTTTTTTCTGATTTTAAACAGCAGGGTCCGTTCCTGCGCCCAGAAAGAGTAACTGTCAGGGGTTATAGTGTTTGGGCACCACCAACACCTAAGGCCCAATTTTTCTGCACCTTTATGGGGGAAAAAATAGTGTGGGGAGACCCTTTGGGTCTGGTATGGATTTTAACCACTTCCCTACCGGTGCATTGTAAAATGATGCCAGCAGGAACACTCCCTCCCTCCTGCAGCCCATAAGAGTACCCGAGTACCTGTTTCCAGCCCATTAGACTACCCGAGTACCTATCTGCAGCCCATGCCTCATAGAATATACGTTGGAGTGTTTTCTTTCCAAAATGGGGTCATTTTGTGGGTGATTCCACTGTCCTGGTCTCCGGGACCTTCAAAAGTTTGATAGGTAGGAATGAAATTAGATGTGTAATTTATGCTCCTAGAACACATGATGGTGCTCCCTGCATGTTTGGCCTCTCTATGTGGCCAGGCTGTGTAAAAGTCTCACACATGTGGTATCCGCCATACTAAGGACGAGTAGCAGAATGTGTTTTGGGGTGTAATTGGAAGTATACATATGCTTTGTGTGAGAAATAACTCAATTTTGGCCCAAATTTATGAACAAAAATACTTATTTGTGTAGCAGTACCCCCGTAGGAGCTGCTGAATGTAGTGATCTGTCTGTCACCCTGCCCAGCCAGGCATTCAATTTCTCAAGCATCCAGAGTCATTGAACAGTCCACACACTTGTTTTTTTTAATTGTTTTTATTGAGGGCAATAACTTGGATGGAGTTAGGGAAAATTATGAGATGCCCAGCATGAATCAAAGCAATTCGTTTTGGGACAATTATGTACACTCCCTGTACATACTCCTTCAACTTCCTCCTGCACATCACTTCCTCTTTAATCCTCAGGTCTTCCTCTGCCTGCACATCTCTTCCTCTTTAATCCTCAGGTCTTTCTTCTCCTGCACATTGCTTCCTCTTTAATCCTCAGGTACAGCTAGCGTTAAGTGGCTAGGCCTGACACTGACTCAGCCAGGCCCTAGCTATTGCCTTTTGCAGGCAGGGACCACGGGCCCCTATAGTGTAGAGAAAGTTCAGATGCAAGCTGTCCCACATGTGGCTACTAATCCCAGTAAGCTATCTTCAGGCCCTGTCAGCCCTCCTGGCTGCAGCTGCCCAACTCAACTGCCCCTTCCACCACAGTCCAATCTTCTGGTTCTGCGCCCATCTATGACTGCAATCTCCCAGTCCTCTCAGGTGTGCCTCCCCAGTCCTCCTGACTGTGTCTCACTGACCAGCCCTCCTGGCTGCAACCAGTTGTCCTCCTTGGAGTCTTTCAGCAGTGTTCTCTCCCGCTGTACTCTCCTTGCTCTCTCTTGTGCCTCCAGTCAAGGACCTTCCCATGTGTTCTTGGAAGTGGTCCCAACTGCACCCGAGCTCAGGCCCAAGGTCACCCCCCTCAGACTGGGGAGCTCCCTCAAAGGCCCCGACAGCCTCCTAGAGGGTGCTATATTTCCAAAATTTTATTATAAAAAAAGTGAGGTATTTTTCATGTCCGTGTCCCATAGCCTTTATTAGGGTTTGCATGATCGCTAGAACTTTTTGCCTGTTCGCGGTGTTCTGGTGTGAGCCGAACCGGGGGGGGGGGTATTCGGCCCATTCCTAGTACCTAGGAGGAAAAAACACTGAACTGGCAACCCTGTGAGCTTTGTTACTCCATATAAAGTTGAGAAACCAGCTTTTAAGCAACTTTAGTTGGGACACGGGAACAGGCACTGGCAAAGTCTCAAAAAAAAAACAAAAAACAGTTTAGGCATAATAGACATTTTTAAGACATTTATCCTGACCAACCATGAAATTGGATATGCATTCCAACGCTTCAACATGTCACTAACGTCCCTGAGCAAGGGGGTGTAATTAGCCGAGTATAAGGATGAATAAGTGGGACTAATCTGTATTCCTAGATATTTAAGGGATTTAGGACACCAACCATATGGATAGGACTTTTGTAAGGTGGCCAGAGGATCAGGGAGAATGTGGAGAGGCATAGCCTCTTGGAGGTGTTCATTTTATACCCATGGAGGGAGCTGAACTGGGTTAATAGAGCATGTAAGGACAGGAGATAAATATGAGGATGAGTCAGGGTCAACAGAATGTCATCAGCACGTAAAGATGGTTTGTACTCCCTGTGTTACATAAGAAACCCCAAATGTCTGGATGAGCATGAATAGCAGCGGCCAGGGGTTCTAGGCATAAGATAAAAAGTAGTGGTGACAGCGGGCACCCTTGCCTGATGCCATTTCACATCGGGAAGGTCTGCGACAGAAAGGAAGACTATTGGACCTGTCAGGTCACCTTGAGGCTAGGTGACAGATGCACACCGTTGGGATCAGGAGTGCACCGCAAGGCAGTGGACCCTACGGCTGACTGCTACGGATGGGAGTCCGGGTGGTAAAGAAGGCAGGGCTGCTGGAACACCAACAGGGATCCCACCAGGGTTAGAGCGTAGGATTCCCTGGGGCGCGGAGTCTAAGAGCCAGCAGGTGTTTACCAGAGTCTCTAGTGGTGAGGATGGACTGGGCTGCAACTGGCTCCAGGTTGCGACCCCCAGGGTCCCCCAGCTCACACCCACAGTAGGCAGCGGGAGGATAGGGATAGTAAAGGAATAAGCCAAGGTCAGGGCCACAAGCAGACAAGGACAACAGAGTTCACGCCAAGGTTCAGGGTCACAGGCAAACAGGGATAGTCGGGGACACGCCAAAGGTCATGGTCACGAGCAGACAGGAATAGTAGAAAACACGCCAAGGTCGGTAACAGAAACAAACGTAGAGCACATGGCAGGCAGGAACAGGAAGCCAAAACACACAAAGGTTGATCAGCAGGGCTGGCCTGCAGTGCAGAGGTTAATATAGAGTTCTCTGATAGGAGCTGGGGTGGATCCATGCTAGAGGACAGTTAATAAAAGCAGTCAGGTGAGAGTCAACTGGTCTTTAGAGATGAACACATGGAGACAGGTAGGCTGACAGACAAAACTCTATTGCATAACCATGACAGTACCCCCCCTCTTACGAGGCCTCCCCCTTCCCCGCCTGGGACCAGGTTTAGAGGGGAACTTCAAATGAAACTTCCTCAACAGACGAGGTGCAAAGACCTCAGAAGCCTTGATCCATGACCTCTCCTCAGGACCAAACCCCTTCCAATGCACGAGGTACTGGAGAATGCCTCTACAGAGTCGGGAATCCAAAATTTGGCTAACCTCGTACTCCTGATTATCCTCATAGACCGGCGCTGCGGTAGAGAGAGGACGAGAGAACTTATTGAGGACTAAAGGCTTCAGAAGGGCAACATGGAAAGAGTTAGAGATTTTGAGGCTTTTGGGAATCTTGAGTTTGAAACAAACTGGATTCAGTTTAGAAGTTATGGTGTATGGACCAATGAATCTTGGGGCAAATTTGAGAGGAGGAACCCAGAGTTTGATATTCCTGGTGGAGAGCCAGACTTTGTCTCCTAGGTGAAGAGAAGGCGGCTTACGCCTGCTACGGTCAGCAAAACTCTTGCATTTGTTGGCAGCTTTGTGGAGGGAATCATGAATGTCAGCACATGGAATTGAATGATTCCTGAACAGTAGCCAAGGCTGGAATGTCGAAAGAACAGGTCATAAGAAGAGGGAGTTGAGGATTTCTTCCATAAACAGTGATAAAGGGTGTTTTCTGAGAACTGACGTTGACATGATTATAGTGGGAGAACTCTGCCCACGGGAGTAGTGATGCCCAATCATCGTTATGAGCCGAGACCAAGGTACGGAGAAAGACCTCCAACTCCTGATTAACCCTCTCAGTCTGGCTATTGGATTGGGGATGGTAAGAAGAGGTAAAATCCAAGGTTAAAATCCAAGGTAATGTTGAGGGATTTGCAAAAGGCTCTCCAAAAACGGGACGTAAACTGAACACCCCTTTCCGAAACAACATGGGAAGGAACACCATGAAGGCGGAAAATCTCACGTACAAAAATGGGAACCAAGGCAGAGGCAGAAGGGAGACCAGGAAGAGGAACAAAATGAGCCATCTTGGAGAACCGATCGATTACCACCCAAATGGCTGTATTATTCTCCGACAGTGGAAGATTGGTGATAAAATCCATGGTGATGTGAGACCAGGGCTCCTTAGGAATAGGCAAGGGCATGAGAAGACCAGCAGGGGCTTGTGTGGAAGATTTAGACTGAGCACAGACATGACAAGCCTTAACGTAATCTTTAACATCCGAGCGGAGGTTAGGCCACCAGTAGAGATGACTGATGAGCAAGAAGGATCGCAGGAACCCAGCATGACCTGCCACCTTGGAATCATGTCCCCAACAAAGGATCTTAGCTCCGTGGGAACAAAGGTCTTGCCAGGAGGAATTTTTGATTCCAGGGTGGTAGAATGGGCAACAATGCATGAGGTCGGAATGATCGGCTCAGGATCAGGGGTGGACTCCTCGTCCAAAGTGTCAAATGACCTAGAGAGCGCATCAGCCCGACCATTGCAGAAACCAGGTTTGTACGTAATTGTGAATTTAAAACGAGAAAAGAAGAGACTCCACCTGCCTGTCTGGGGTTCAGACATTTAGCATTCTCTAGGTATTGTAGATTCTTGTGATCAGTAAAGATCGTAATGGAGTGAGGGGAACCTTCCAAGAGATGACGCTACTCTTCCAACGCCAATTTAATTGCGTAGGCAACAGGAGGATAGGGATAGTAAAGGAATAAGCCAAGGTCAGGGCCACAGGCAGACAAGGACAACAGAGTTCACGCCAAGGTTCAGGGTCACAGGCAAACAGGGATAGTCGGGGACACGCCAAAGGTCATGGTCACGAGCAGACAGGAATAGTAGAAAACATGCCAAGGTCGGTAACAGAAACAAACGTAGAGCACACGGCAGGCAGCAACAGGAAGCCAAAACACACAAAGGTTGATCAGCAGGGCTGGCCTGCAGTGCAGAGGTTAATATAGAGTTCTCTAATAGGAGCTGGGGTGGAGCCATGCTAGAGGAGAGTTAATAAAAGCAGTCAGGTGAGCGTCAGCTGGTCTTTAGGGATGAACACATGGAGACAGGTAAGCTGACAGACAAAACTCTATTGCATAACCATGACAGGACCTGAGTTGAGGGGCTGGAGTAAAGGGCTTCTGGGGCCAAGACAAAAGGACCCTGGAAACCATATTGGGATAAGGTAGCAAAAATATATATGGCCAGTTTAACCAATCAAATGCTTTTTGAGCGTCGAGACTCAGGATTATTTCTGGACGACAGACTCTATTTAACATGTCTGTAAGGTCAATGGTGCGCCTAGTATTGTCCTCTGCATGTCCAGAAGGAACAAAGCCTACTTGATCCTTGTGTCAGGAGCGTCTAGCACCCCTGCTCCTATTCCAGCATCCGGGTTTTGGTTATGGCATTCTCCCTGTCTTTGCCCACCTACAAGCTGATTGATGTGGTCAGTCTCTGGGTGGAAACTCAAGCCTCTCATAAGCAAGCCAAGCCTTCAGTCCCATGCTAATGATAGAGAGTGATACGTGTGTTGTACCTGATCAAGCTCTCTGTCTGTCTGCCCTGCTCTGCTAGATTGGGTTTCCCTGTGTATGATCTTGGACCGGAATTTGGACTATTCCCTGAACTCAGCCTGCCTTTTACCTGGACTGTCATAGAACCACGCTACTTGTCTGCTTACCGCAAGTACCTGTTTGCCTAGCTTAGTTTGCGCATGCTCTGGCGTGGTGGCTATATAAATCAACAATCACTATATAAATCAGCTTGCAAGTGCTATGTAGAGATTTAATAAGAAAAAAAAAGTTGGTTTTAGTTATATTATCTTCAAAACAGAGTTCTGACAGTTGTATCAATTGTAATATTAGATGTGTAAATTGTGTCAATAAAAGATTAGGGATCTGCTGCCTTTTACTGTCTGAATTTGTTAATGCCTGTAAATATATTATGTATGAACTATCCCTGGGCTGTTGGCTTTGAAACACCAGAGGAGGAAGTGTAAAGATAGAGAAAGTTTCAGTCACATGTCCTGTCCATGCTGCTAAACCCCAAACCAGAAGGGTCTGTTGTACAAGTGATGATATATGATATAATAGTTTAACTGCAGCTGCTAAGTGTATATCTAAATCCCTGTGACAGACAATCTCTGCCCTGTCTTTGTTATCATTTCATATGCACAATACCAAATAGCTAGGTTTGTGCTATTGTATATATAGTGGTCACTTTCCAGTACACTGGAAGGGGAACTTGTTTATTGCAATATACTGTACATGTAGTTTATATGAAACTCCTGTTATTCTGATTAACCCTGTCCCCTTTGGTCTGGGATTCTATAGATAAGTTTTAGCTAAGAGCTTAATAACCAGAATAGGCTAGAGCAAAGTTCAGCTTTCAGTGGCCATGTCAGGGTCATTAGCTTAGCGGTCCAGTTGCAAGTCAGATTAGAATTTATTATGGAGGGACTAAAGTGCAGAGTAGATGATTCTGAGTTGCAGTGCCACATGAGAAGCTCCATTCCAGGCTAGTTGGACAACAGTTGGAGGATATCCCCATGACCGCAGATCTTGTCTTCATCATCATCTTCAGGGGCCCCTGCAACTGGACTTTGCTACAACATTTATCTGGAGACATCTCTCTATTTATTATTAACTATTTACTGTATACCCAAGTATATGTGCGCAATTCCACTGTTTGTACATTCGATGTATGTACTGTCATTAATCCCTTCTTATACAAAGCTTGTATTATTTCCATACTGGTGTAAATCTATATTCTTATGCTTTAATGTTGGTTGCAGTAGTTCTTCCTCACCTAATTACTGTATTTAGATTACTTATTAATTTCCCAAGAAGGGAATCCCCTCTGTTCGCAGAGGTCCTCCTGTGTAACGTTATTAATAAATCCACTCCTCCATTTAGCTAAGGTTCTTGTTCTCTCACCTACTGGTTTAGTGCAATATCCTGTTTGCGGAAGGGCCATTTCTCATACCACTCTCCCAAAATAGGGTTACTCTTTAAATAATACTTTACCTGTGTACTAAACTAAAATCTCAAACAATGTTTTTAGATTTTAAAGCTTTCTATGTTGAACTACAGAACCTTCCTGCCTGTGCAATTGAGATAACACGAGGTGGAGTCAGGGAGAGCAGCTTTGGGTGACAATGCTGCTCCTCCTAAGATATGGTATAAGTAAGTGTTGTCACCCTTGGATAGGAAGTGTATCATTTGCATCTAAAACCTGGTGACTGGTTAAAATGAAGGAAAAAAAAAACCTTAAAAAATAAAACCAATACAGCCACCTCATCTAAAGACTGGTAAGTCGCAGTATATAAAATGTTTGCTTTTGGGTTCAGATATGCTATAGAAGATATGCTTTAGGCAAATGTGACTTATTTAACAATAAAATAAATTTTACATTTTTTTTATTAGTAAATGGCCGCTATTTTACTTTCTATAAAGAAAAGGATTTGCTTAATAAACGTGGTCAATTGCCCTGTGTTCAGAAATAAGGCTTAGTAAGTACATACTAAATGCCACAGTATTAAAAGTACCTGAGTCATAATTCCATTAAATCATTAACAGTTATTTGGTTGTGAAAGATTATGTGCGAACTGGCCAATGCCACCTACCTATTAACTTGTACAGAATGCAGTCCTCACTTCTCTGTTCCTTTACATGATTGCAGTCGCATGTACTAGGGGGCGGATAGAAATTCAGATTGGAAATATAATCTTTCATCAGCCACTTGTGATGAGTGACAAGTCTTTGCCAGGAATGCAGCAAATAAAACCTTCTTCTTACATTACTGGAGCTAAAATAATTTCATACTGAGTAAATTACACTTATTTTATGTGTCTCCGCTGGCATTGCCTTTCCATTCTTGGAAATATAATAAGGTGCTTTAAGTGGTGCATTGCATGTTGTCCAGACAAGTATCACTAAATATAAAATAATGATGGAGGTTTTACATTTGGCTCTGATGAGAACAGTCAGATATGAACAGGTCACTTGTAGAGATCATTTACTGAAATACATTAGTTCTATACGATCTCTTAAGGTGAGAAAGTTTTGTACTTTGGTTTTACCTTGCTGTGCTTGTGAAGCAGTTCTGTCGATAGTGAAATTGACTCTTAGATCCATTAAAAAAGATATGTGTTTAAAAGCTGTGCTATAAAAATAAATTGGCAAACCACGATATCATAAATCGTTCAGGAAAACTTAAAGAAACATTCCATTCAATCAGTAAAAAAAAAATGAAAATGCATACAAGAGATAGCCTTCCTGCCAGTTTAACATGGCTCTAGTACACCCACTGCAGTAGCATTTTGATTTTTAAACCTGATATAAACCAGTTAATGTTTTACTGTAATGCAGTCAGGCTGCACATATAGTAATGACTATACCTCATTTAAAATTTTTGTCAGCTAAGCACTACAGCAGGGGTTAAAAACCCTTTGTTGGCAATATAAGGAGAGTTCCCATAACATTCTTGATTAGAGCATTGTTTATTGGGGTATACTGGACTGCAGGAGAGTATATGTTTAAGAGCTACGGTCCAACACTGCTATCTGCTGGCAATACAGGTTTTTCTTATGCTGCGCACACACGAGCGGAATTTCCGTCAGAAAAAACTTGGATGGTATTTCCAACGAAATTCGCTCAAGCTTGCCTTGCATTCACACGGTCACACAAAAGTTCTCTGAACTTTCGACTGTCAAGAACGCGGTGACATACAACACTAGACAACACATAGAGACAAACGCATTTTCGGATAGGAACTTTTTCAAACCGAAAAATAGAGAGCATGCTCTCAATCTTTTGCTGGCTGGAATTCTGCCAGACCGATGGAGCATACACACGGTCGCATTTTCCGACAAAAAGCTCTCATCGAAGTTTTGCTGGCGGCATTTCCGATCATGTGTACGCGGCATAACTCTTGCTGCAGATAATTATTAGATATTAAAAAGAAGAAAGATTATTACTCATAATGTTGCCTGGCTGCTATACACTAATACATTAAGATGGTTCTGTTGGGCTTTAAAGTGGAGCTGGAACAAATCTTTTTTTTTCCATTTTAGATTTAGACTAGAGTAAGGAAACTTCATAAACCCTGTCAGGTTCTTTTTCATCATTTGTGTCCCTTTGGGGAGACTTCTCTTCAATTTCTTTCCCACAGCCAAAACATGAAGTGAGGGGAAATCTCTGCTAAGTGAAGGAAATTCTTGAGAGATACCAGGATCACCAGAACTAGTGTCCCCATTGGAAGATGTCCCCTCTTCCTGTTCTGATGACCACTCAAAAGTTGTAATTTTGATTTACTTTCACTTTCAGTAAAGATAGTTAACAGGACTAGAGAGTTTTGCCTTTAGTTTTACTTTACCAGTTCCAGATCAGCCTCCGCAGTTGTACTATGGTAGGTTGGCTCGGCTGGGCGAAGCAACATTACTCTACTTCAAGGATGCCCGCGGCGATCGGATTCGCTTCAGAACCGGTCAGTCTCCAGACCCAGGCCAATGATTTCTGGCCTAAACCTGGTGATCGGTTCTGGCGAATGAAATCCTTCCCCTGCCTGTTTAAGTGTAAACACAGGCAGGGAAAGTGTTGTCATCTCTCCTCGTGGAATTCTTTTCGTTCCAGAGAGAGGAGAGAAGACATCTCACAGTAAGTTAAACCAACACTACACTAACACCAGTACACGTAGGTACATTTGTCACCTCCTGATCACCCCCCCGTTAAACCCTTCACTCCCTGTCACAGTGTCACCCAGTGCAGTGTTCAAATTTATCTTTGATCACTGTACTGGTGTCATTTGTGACAATAATCAGTGTTAGGGTACTTAGTAGTAGGGATGAGCTTCGTGTTTGAGCCGAACCCATGTTCGACTCGAACATCGCCAGAATTGAGAACGATATGGGTCGTTTGCGCCAAATTCGTGTGGCGCGTCACGGCCCACAATTCACTGCGGCATCGCAGTGCATTGCTGGCTGATGATTGCCAAAGCATGCACTATGACCCACATGCTTAGCCAATCACAGTGCCGTCTGTAGAGAGAGCTGTAATTGTCCAAAGCCAGGGTGGCTTTGGCCAATTATGGCTCAGGGGGTTTAGTACATGCCCCACATTATATAAGCCCGCCTGCACGGCGGCCCTGTGTAGTGTGTTCCAGCATTGAGAGACAGAGACAGAGAGACAGTGTCATTTGATTTAAGTTAGATAGATTAGGCAGGACAGTCAGTTAGCTGCACTTACAGTGTATTGTGTATATATATGCATCCCAGGTGTTGTATATATATATATATATATATATATATATATATATATATATATATATATGTATATATATATATATATATATATATACACACTGTATTCAGTTTAGCTAGATCCGTTCCTGTTATTATCTTCCTACTGACAGGCAGGCTTGTGTTGTTACAGTATTTACAGCTACCTGAAGAAAATTGCTGGTGTTCTTCTGATCCTATTAGTACCACAGTCAGGATACTAGACTATTTACAGTTAGTGTAGTGCGTCCTCCTCACAGTGTTCAGCTAAAGCTACAAGTTAGTTTAGTGTGACCTCTGTACAGTGTTCAGCTAAAGCTACAAGTTAGTGTAGTGCGATCTCTGCACAGTGTTCAGCTAAAGCTACAAGTTAGTGTAGTACGTCCTCTGAACAGTGTTCAGCTAAAGCTACAAGTTAGTGTAGTGCACAGTGTTCAGCTAAAGCTACAAGTTAGTGTAGTGCACAGTGTTCAGCTAAAGCTACAAGTTACTGTAGTGCGTCCTACTCACAGTGTTCAGCTAAAGCTACAAGTTAGTGTAGTGCGACCTCTGCACAGTGTTCAGCTAAAGCTACAAGTTAGTGTGGTGCGTCCTCTGAACAGTGTTCAGCCAAAGCTACAAGTTAGTGTAGTGCACAGTGTTCAGTTAAAGCTACAAGTTAGTGTAGTGCGTCCTCCTCACAGTGTTCAGCTAAAGCTACAAGTTAGTATAGTGCGTCCTCCTCACAGTGTTCAGCTAAAGCTACAAGTTAGTTTAGTGTGACCTCTGCACAGTGTTCAGCTAAAGCTACAAGTTAGTGTAGTGCGTCCTCCTCACAGTGTTCAGCTAAAGCTACAAGTTAGTGTAGTGCGTCCTCCTCACAGTGTTCAGCTAAAGCTACAAGTTAGTGCAGTGCGTCCTCTGAACAGTGTTCAGCTAAAGCTAAATGTTAGTGTAGTGCGACCTCTGCACAGTGTTCAGCTAAAGCTACAAGTTAGTGTAGTGCGTACTCTGAACAGTGTTCAGCCAAAGCTACAAGTTAGTGTAGTGCACAGTGTTCAGTTAAAGCTACAAGTTACCATAGTGCGTCCTCCTCACAGTGTTCAGCTAAAGCCACAAGTTAGTGTAGTGCGACCTCTGCACAGTGTTCAGCTAAAGCTACAAGTTAGTGTAGTGCATCCTCTGAACAGTGTTCAGCCAAAGCTACAAGTTAGTGTAGTGCACAGTGTTCAGTTAGAGCTACAAGTTAGTGTAGTGCGTCCTCCTCACAGTATTCAGCTAAAGCTACAAGTTAGTGTAGTGCGACCTCTGCACAGTGTTCAGCTAAAGCTACAAGTTAGTGTAGTGCGTCCTCTGAACAGTGTTCAGCTAAAGCTACAAGATAGTGTAGTGCGTCCTCCTCACAGTATTCAGCTAAAGCTACAAGTTAGTGTAGTGCTTCTTCTGAACAGTGTGCAGCTAAAGCTAAAAGTTAGTGTAGTGCACAGTGTTCAGCAAAAGCTACAAGTTAGTGTAGTGCGTCCTCCTCACAGTGTTCAGCTAAAGCTACAAGTTAGTGTAGTGCGTCCTCCTCACAGTGTTCAGCTAAAGCTACAAGTTAGTATAGTGCACAATGTTCAGCTAAAGCTACAAGTTAGTGTAGTGCGTCCTCCTCACAGTGTTCAGCTAAAGCTACAAGTTAGTGTAGTGCATCCTCTGAACAGTGCTCAACTAAAGCTACAAGTTAGTGTAGTGCATCCTCCTCACAGTGTTCAGCTAAAGCTACAAGTTAGTGTAGTGCATCCTCCTCACAGTGTTCAGCTAAAGTTACAAGTTAGTGCAGTGCCTCCTCTGAACAGTGTTCAGCTAAAGCTAAGTGTTAGTGGAGTGCGACCTCTGCACAGTGTTCAGCCAAAGCTACAAGTTAGTGTAGTGCGTCCTCTGAACAGTGTTCAGCCAAAGCTACAAGTTAGTGTAGTGCACAGTGTTCAGTTAAAGCTACAAGTTACCATAGTGCGTCCTCCTCACAGTGTTCAGCTAAAGCTACAAGTTAGTGTAGTGCAACCTCTGCACAGTGTTCAGCTAAAGCTACAAGTTAGTGTAGTGCATCCTCTGAACAGTGTTCAGCCAAAGCTACAAGTTAGTGTAGTGCACAGTGTTCAGTTAGAGCTACAAGTTAGTGTAGTGCGTCCTTCTCACAGTGTTCAGCTAAAGCTACAAGTTAGTGTAGTGCGACCTCTGCACAGTGTTCAGCTAAAGCTACAAGTTAGTGTAGTGCGTCCTCTGAACAGTGTTCAGCTAAAGCTACAAGTTAGTGTAGTGCGTCCTCCTCACAGTATTCAGCTAAAGCTACAAGTTAGTGTAGTGCTTCTTCTGAACAGTGTGCAGCTAAAGCTAAAAGTTAGTGTAGTGCACAGTGTTCAGCTAAAGCTACAAGTTAGTGTAGTGCGTCCTCCTCACAGTGTTCAGCTAAAGCTACAAGTTAGTGTAGTGCGTCCTCCTCACAGTGTTCAGCTAAAGCTACAAGTTAGTATAGTGCACAATGTTCAGCTAAAGCTACAAGTTAGTGTAGTGCGTCTTCCTCACAGTGTTCAGCAAAAGCTACAAGTTAGTGTAGTGCGTCCTCCTCACAGTGTTCAGCTAAAGCTACAAGTTAGTGTAGTGCGTCCTGCTCACAGTGTTCAGCTAAAGCTACAAGTTAGTATAGTGCACAGTGTTCAGCCAAAGCTACAAGTTAGTGTAGTGCACAGTGTTCAGCTAAAGCTAAAAGTTAGTGTAGTACGTCCTCCTCTCAGTGTTCAGCTAAAGCTACAAGTTAGTGTAGTGCGTCCTCCTCTCAGTATTCAGCTAAAGCTACAAGTTAGTGTAGTGCGTCTTATGAACAGCGTGCAGCTAAAGCTACAAGTTAGTGTAGTGCACAGTGTTCAGCGAAAGCTACAAGTTAGTGTAGTGCGTCCTCCTCACAGTGTTCAGCTAAAGCTACAAGTTAGTGTAGTGTGACCTCTGCACAGTGTTCAGCTAAAGCTACAAGTTAGTGTAGTGCATTCCCCGAACAGTGTTCAGCTAAAGCTACAAGTTAGTGTAGTGCACAGTGTTCAGCTAAAGCTACAAGTTAGTGTAGTGTGTCCTCCTCATAGTGTTAAGCTAAAGCTACAAGTTAGTGTAGTGCGACCTCTGCACAGTGTTCAGCTAAAGCTACAAGTTAGTGTAATGCGTCCTCTGAACAGTGTTCAGCTAAAGCTACAAGTTAGTGTAGTGCAGAGTGTTCAGCTAAAGCTACAAGTTAGTGTAGTGCGTCCTCCTCACAGTGTTCGGCTAAAGCTACAAGTTAGTGAAGTGCGTCCTCCTCACAGTATTCAGCTAAAGCTACAAGTTAGTGTAGTGCGTCCTCTGAACAGTGTGCAGCTAAAGCTAAAAGTTAGTGTAGTGCACAGTGTTCAGCTAAAGCTACAAGTTAGTGTAGTGCATCCTCCTCACAATGTTCAGCTAAAGCTACAAGTTAGTGTAGTTTGTCCTCCACACAGTCTTCAGCTAAAGCTACAAGTTAGTATAGTGCAAAGTGTCCAGCTAAAGCTACAAGTTAGTGTACTGCGTCCTCCTCACAGTGTTCAGCTAAAGCTACAAGTTAGTATAGTGCACAGTGTTCAGCTAAAGCTGCAAGTTAGTGTAGTACGTTCTCCTCACAGTGTTCAGCTAAAGCTACAAGTTAGTGTAGTGCGTCCTCCTCACAGTGTTCAGCTAAAGCTACAAGTTAGTGTAGTGCGACCTCTGCACAGTGTTCGGCTAAAGCTACAAGTTAGAGTAGTGCGTCCTCCTCACAGTATTTAGCTAAAGCTACAAGTTAGTGCAGTACGTCTCCTGAACAGTGTGCAGCTAAAGCTACAATTTAGTGTAGTGCACAGTGTTCAGCTAAAGCTACAAGTTAGTGTAGTGCGTCATCCTCACAGTGTTCAGCTAAAGCTACAAGTTAGTGTAGTGTGACCTCTGCACAGTGTTCTGCTAAAGCTACAAGTTAGTATAGTGCGACCTCTGCACGGTGTTCGGCTAAAGCTACAAGTTAGTGTAGTGCGACCTCTGCACAGTGTTCGGCTAAAGCTACAAGCTAGTGTAGTGCGACCTCTGCACAGTCTTCAGCTAAAACTACAAGTTAGTGTAGTGCATTCTCTGAACAGTGTTCAGCTAAAGCTACAAGTTAGTGTAGTGCACAGTGTTCAGCTAAAGCTACAAGTTAGTGTAGTGCGTCCTCCTCATAGTGGTAAGCTAAAGCTACAAGTTAGTGTAGTGCGACCTCTGCACAGTGTTCAGTTAAAGCTACAAGTTAGTGTAATGCGTCCTCTGAACTATGTTCAGCTAAAGCTACAAGTTAGTGTAGTGCACAGTGTTCAGCTAAAGCTACAAGTTAGTGTAGTGCATCCTCCTCACAGTGTTCAGCTAAAGCTACAAAGTTGATGTAGTGCGTCCTCCTCACAGTATTCAGCTAAAGCTACAACTTAGTGTAGTACGTCCTCTGAACAGTGTGCAGCTAAAGCTAAAAGTTAGTGTAGTGCAAAGTGTTCAGCTAAAGCTTCAAGTTAGTGTAGTGCGTCCTCCTCATAGTGTTCAGCTAAAGCTACAAGTTAGTGTAGTGCGTTCTCCTCACAGTGTCCAGCTAAAGCTACAAGTTAGTATAGTGCACAGTGTTCAGCTAAAGCTATAAGTTAGTGTAGTGCACAGTGTTCAGCTAAAGCTACAAGTTATTGTAGTACGTCCTCCTCACAGTGTTCAGCTAAAGCTACAAGTTAGTGTAGTGCGTCCTCCTCACAGTGTTCAGCTAAAGCTACAAGTTAGTGTAGTGCGACCTCTGCACAGTGTTCGGCTAAAGCTACAAGTTAGTGTAGTGCGTCCTCCTCACAGTATTCAGCTAAAGCTAAAAGTTAGTGTAGTGCGTCTTCTGAACAGCGTGCAGCTAAAGCTACAAGTTAGTTTAGTGTGACCTCTGCACAGTGTTCAGCTAGAGCTACAAGTTAGTGTAACAGTGTTCAGCTAAAGCTACAAGTTAGTTTAGTGTGACCTCTGCAAAGTGTTCAGTTAAAGCTACAAGTTAGTGTAGTGCGTCCTCCTCACAGTGTTCAGCTAAAACTACAAGTTAGTGTAGTGCGTCCTCTGAACAGTGTTCAGCTATATCTACAAGTTAGTGTAGTGTGACCTCTGCACAGTGTTCAGCTAAAGCTACAAGTTAGTGTATTGCAACCTCTGCACAGTGTTCGGCTAAAGCTACAAATTAGTGTAGTGCGTCCTTTGAACAGCGTGCAGCTAAAGCTACAAGTTAGTTTAGTTTGACCTCTGCACAGTGTTCATCTAAAGCTACAAGTTAGTGTAGTGCGACCTCTGCACAGTGTTCAGCTAAAGCTACAAGTTAGTGTAGTGCGACCTCTGCGCAGTGTTCAGCTGAAGCTACAAGTTAGTGTAGTGTGTCCTCTGAACAGTGTTTAGCTAAAGCTATAAGTTAGTGTAGTACACAGTGTTCAGCTAAAGCTACAAGTTAGTGTAGTGCGTCCTCCACATAGTGTTCAGCTAAAGCTACAAGTTAGTGTAGTGCGACCTCTGCACAGTGTTCAGCTAAAGCTACAAGTTAGTGTAGTGCGTCCTCCTCCCAGTGTTCAGCTAAAGCTACAAGTTAGTGTAGTGCGTCCTCCTCACAGTGTTCAGCTTAAGCTACAAGTTAGTGTAGTGCGTCCTCCTCCCAGTGTTCAGCTAAAGCTAAAAGTTAGTACAGTGTGTCCTCTGAACAGTGTTCAGCTAAAGCTAAAAGTTAGTGTAGTGCGACCTCTGCACAGTGTTCAGCTAAAGCTACAAGTTAGTCTAGTGCGTCCTCTGAACAGTGTTCAGCCAAAGCTACAAGTTAGTGTAGTGCACAGTGTTCAGTTAAAGCTACAAGTTACCATAGTGCGTCCTCCTCACAGTGTTCAGCTAAAGCTACAAGTTAGTGTAGTGCACAGTGTTCAGTTAAAGCTACAAGTTACCATACTGCGTCCTCCTCACAGTGTTCAGCTAAAGCTACAAGTCAGTGTAGTGCATACTCTAAACAGTGTTCAGCCAAAGCTACAAGTTAGTGTAGTGCACAGTGTTCAGTTAAATCTACAAGTTAGTGTAGTGCGTTCTTCTCACAGTGTTCAGCAAAAGCTACAAATTAGGTAGTGCGACCTCTGCACAGTGTTCGGCCAAAGCTACAAGTTAGTGTAGTGCGCCCTCTGAACAGTGTTCAGCCAAAACTACAAGTTAGTGTAGTGCACAGTGTTCAGTTAGAGCTACAAGTTAGTGTAGTGCGTCCTCCTCACAGTGTTCAGCTAAAGCTACAAGTTAGTGTAGTGCGACCTCTGCACAGTGTTCAGCTAAAGCTACAAGTTAGTTTAGTGCATCCGCTGAACAGTGTTCAGCTAAAGCTACAAGTTAGTTTAGTGTGACCTCTGCACATTGTTCAGCTAAAGCTACAAGTTAGTGTAGTGTAACCTCTTCACAGTGTTCAGCTAAAGGTACTAGTTAGTGTAGTGCATTCTCTGAACTGTGTTCAGCTAAAGCTACTAGTTAGTGTAGTGCACAGTGTTCAGCTAAAGCTACAAGTTAGTGTAGTGCGACCTCTGCACAGTGTTCAGCTAAAGCTACAAGTTAGTGTAGTGCGTCCTCTGAACAGTGTTCAGTTAAAGCTAAAAGTTAGTGTAGTGCACAGTGTTCAGCTAAAGCTACAAGTTAGTATAGTGCGTCCCCCTAATAGTGTTCAGCTAAAGCTAAAAGTTAGTGTAGTGCGTCCTCTGAATAGTGTTCAGCTAAAGCTCCAAGTTAGTGTAGTGCACAGTGTTCAGCTAAAGCTACAAGTTAGTGTAGTGCGTCCTCCTCACAGTGTTCAGCTAAAGCTACAAGTTAGTGTAGTGTGACCTCTGAACTGTGTTCAGCTAAAGCTACAAGTTAGTGTAGTGCGTCCTCCTCACAGTGATCAGCTAAAGCTACAAGTTAGTGTAGTGCGTCCTCCTCACAGTGTTCAGCTAAAGCTACAAGTTAGTGTAGTGCGTCCTCCTCACAGTGTTCAGCTAAAGCTACAAGTTAGTGCAGTGCGTCCTCAGAACAGTGTTCAGCTAAAGCTACAAGTTAGTGTAGTGCGTCCTCTGAACAGTGTTCAGCCAAAGCTACAAGTTAGTGTAGTGTACAGTGTTCAGTTAAAGCTACAAGTTACCATAGTGCGTAATCCTCACAGTGTTCAGCTAAAGCTACAAGTTAGTGTAGTTCGACCTCTGCACAGTGTTCAGCTAAAGCTACAAGTTAGTGTAGTGTATCCTCTGAACAGTGTTCAGCCAAAGCTACAAGTTAGTGTAGTGCACAGTATTCAGTTAGAGCTACAAGTTAGTGTAGTGCGTCCTCCTCACAGTGTTCAGCTAAAGCTACAAGTAAGTGTAGTGCGTCCTCTGAACCGTGTTCAGCTAAAGCTACAAGTTAGTTTAGTGTGACCTCTGCACATTGTTCAGCTAAAGCTACAAGTTAGTGTAGTGTGACCTCTGCACAGTGTTCAGCTAAAGGTACTAGTTAGTGTAGTGCATTCTCTGAACAGTGTTCAGCTAAAGCTACTAGTTAGTGTAGTGCACAGTGTTCAGCTAAAGCTACAAGTTAGTGTAGTGCGACCTCTGCACAGTGTTCAACTAAAGCTACAAGTTAGTGTAGTGCGTCCTCTTAACAGTGTTCAGCTAAAGATACAAGTTAGTGTAGTGCACAGTGTTCAGCTAAAGCTACAAGTTAGTATAGTGCGTCCTCCTAATAGTGTTCAGATAAATCTACAAGTTAGTGTAGTGCGTCCTCTGAATAGTGTTCAGCTAAAGCTACAAGTTAGTGTAGTGCAACCTCTGCACAGTGTTCAGCTAAAGCTACAAGTTAGTGTAGTGCGTCCCCTGAACAGTGTTCAGCCAAAGCTACAAGTTAGTGTAGTGCACAGTGTTCAGCTAAAGCTACAAGTTAGTGTAGTGCGTCCTCCTCATAGTGTTAAGCTAAAGCTAAAAGTTAGTGAAAGTGCGACCTCTGCACAGTGTTCAGCTAAAGCTAAAAGTTAGTGTAGTGCACAGTGTTCAGCTAAAGCTACAAGTTAGTGTAGTGCGTCCTCCTCACAGTGTTCAGCTAAAGCTACAAATTAGGTAGTGCGACCTCTGCACAGTGTTCGGCCAAAGCTACAAGTTAGTGTAGTTCGCCCTCTGAACAGTGTTCAGCCAAAGCTACAAGTTAGTGTAGTGCACAGTGTTCAGTTAGAGCTACAAGTTAGTGTAGTGCGTCCTCCTCACAGTTTTCAGCTAAAGCTACAAGTTAGTGTAGTGCGACCTCTGCATAGTGTTCAGCTAAAGCTACAAGTTAGTGTAGTGCGTCCTCTGAACAGTGTTCAGCTAAAGCTACAAGTTAGTTTAGTGTGACCTCTGCACATTGTTCAGCTAAAGCTACAAGTTAGTGTAGTGTAACCTCTGCACAGTGTTCAGCTAAAGGTACTAGTTAGTGTAGTGCATTCTCTGAACAGTGTTCAGCTAAAGCTACTAGTTAGTGTAGTGCACAGTGTTCAGCTAAAGCTATAAGTTAGTGTAGTGCGACCTCTGCACAGTGTTCAGCTAAAGCTACAAGTTAGTGTAGTGCGTCCTCTGAACAGTGTTCAGTTAAAGCTACAAGTTAGTGTAGTGCACAGTGTTCAGCTAAAGCTACAAGTTAGTATAGTGCGTCCCCCTAATAGTGTTCAGCTAAAGCTAAAAGTTAGTGTAGTGCGTCCTCTGAATAGTGTTCAGCTAAAGCTCCAAGTTAGTGTAGTGCACAGTGTTCAGCTAAAGCTACAAGTTAGTGTAGTGCGAACTCTGAACTGTGTTCAGCTAAAGCTACAAGTTAGTGTAGTGCGTCCTCCTCACAGTGATCAGCTAAAGCTACAAGTTAGTGTAGTGCGTCCTCCTCACAGTGTTAAGCTAAAGCTACAAGTTAGTGTAGTGCGTCCTCCTCACAGTGTTCAGCTAACGCTACAAGTTAGTGCAGTGCGTCCTCAGAACAGTGTTCAGCTAAATCTACAAGTTAGTGTAGTGCGTCCTCTGAACAGTGTTCAGCCAAAGCTACAAGTTAGTGTAGTGCACAGTGTTCAGTTAAAGCTACAGGTTACCATAGTGTGTAATCCTCACAGTGTTCAGCTAAAGCTACAAGTTAGTGTAGTGTGACCTCTGCACAGTGTTTAGCTAAAGCTACAAGTTAGTGTAGTGCATCCTCTGAACAGTGTTCAGCCAAAGCTACAAGTTAGTGTAGTGCACAGTGTTCAGTTAGAGCTACAAGTTAGTGTAGTGCGTCCTCCTTACAGTGTTCAGCTAAAGCTACAAGTAAGTGTAGTGCGTCCTCTGAACCGTGTTCAGCTAAAGCTACAAGTTAGTTTATTGTGACCTCTGCACATTGTTCAGCTAAAGCTACAAGTTAGTGTAGTGTGACCTCTGCACAGTGTTCAGCTAAAGGTACTAGTTAGTGTAGTGCATTCTCTGAACAGTGTTCAGCTAAAGCTACTAGTTAGTGTAGTGCACAGTGTTCAGCTAAAGCTACAAGTTAGTGTAGTGCGACCTCTGCACAGTGTTCAGCTAAAGCTACAAGTTAGTGTAGTGCGTCCTCTGAACAGTGTTCAGCTAAAGATACAAGTTAGTGTAGTGCACAGTGTTCAGCTAAAGCTACAAGTTAGTAAAGTGCGTCCTCCTAATAGTGTTCAGCTAAAGCTACAAGTTAGTGTAGTGCGTCCTCTGAATAGTGTTCAGCTAAAGCTACAAGTTAGTGTAGTGCAACCACTGCACAGTGTTCAGCTAAAGGTACAAGTTAGTGTAGTGCGTCCTCTGAACAGTGTTCAGCCAAAGCTACAAGTTAGTGTAGTGCACAGTGTTCAGCTAAAGCTACAAGTTAGTGTAGTGCGACCTCCTCATAGTGTTAAGCTAAAGCTAAAAGTTAGTGTAGTGCGACCTCTGCACAGTGTTCAGCTAAAGCTACAAGTTAGTGTAATGCGTCCTCTGAACAGTGTTCAGCTAAAGCTACAAGTTAGTGTAGTGCACAGTGTTCAGCTAAAGCTACAAGTTAGTGTAGTGCGTCCTCCTCACAGTGTTCAGCTAAAGCTACAAGTTAGTGTAGTGCGTCCTCCTCACAGTGTTCAGCTAAAGCTACAAGTTAGTGTAGTGTGACCTCTACACAGTGTTCAGCTAAAGCTACAAGTTAGTGTAGTGCGTCCTCTGAACTGTGTTCAGCTAAAGCTACAAGTTAGTGTAGTGCGTCCTCCTCACAGTGTTCAGCTAAAGCTACAAGTTAGTGTAGTGCATCCTCAGAGCAGTGTTCAGCTAAAGCTACAAGTTAGTGCAGTGCATCCTCAGAGCAGTGTTCAGCTAAAGCTAAAAGTTAGTGTAGTGCGACCTCTGCACAGTGTTCAGCTAAAGCTAAAAGTTAGTGTAGTGCATCCTCTGAACAGTGTTCAGCCAAAGCTACAAGTTAGTGTAGTGCACAGTGTTCAGTTAAAGCTACAGGTAACTATAGTGCGTAATCCTCACAGTGTTCAGCTAAAGCTACAAGTTAGTGTAGTTCGACCTCTGCACAGTGTTAAGTTAAAGCTACAAGTTAGTGTAGTGCATCCTCTGAACAGTGTTCAGCCAAAGCTACAAGTTAGTGTACTGCACAGTGTTCAGTTAGAGCTACAAGTTAGTGTAGTGCGTCCTCCTCACAGTGTTCAGCTAAAGCTACAAGGAAGTGTAGTGCGTCCTCTGAACAGTGTTCAGCTAAAGTTACAAGTTAGTTTAGTGTGACCTCTGCACATTGTTCAGCTAAAGCTACAAGTTAGTGTAGTGTGACCTCTGCACAGTGTTCAGCTAAAGGTACTAGTTAGTTTAGTGCATTCTCTGAACAGTGTTCAGCTAAAGCTACTAGTTAGTGTAGTGCACAGTGTTCAGCTAAAGCTACAAGTTAGTGTAGTGCGACCTCTGCACAGTGTTCAGCTAAAGCTACAAGTTAGTGTAGTGCGTCCTCTGAACAGTGTTCAGCTAAAGCTACATGTTAGTGTAGTGCGCAGTGTTCAGTTAAAGCTACAAGTTAGTATAGTGCGTCCTCCTAATAGTGTTCAGCTAAAGCTACAAGTTAGTGTAGTGCGTCCTCCTCACAGTGTTCAGCTAAAGCTACAAGTTAGTGTAGTGCGTCCTCTGAACAGTGTTCAGTTAAAGCTACAAGTTAGTGTAGTGCACAGTGTTCAGCTAAAGCTACAAGTTAGTATAGTGCGTCCCCCTAATAGTGTTCAGCTAAAGCTAAAAGTTAGTGTAGTGCGTCCTCTGAATAGTGTTCAGCTAAAGCTCCAAGTTAGTGTAGTGCACAGTGTTCAGCTAAAGCTACAAGTTAGTGTAGTGCGAACTCTGAACTGTGTTCAGCTAAAGCTACAAGTTAGTGTAGTGCGTCCTCCTCACAGTGATCAGCTAAAGCTACAAGTTAGTGTAGTGCGTCCTCCTCACAGTGTTAAGCTAAAGCTACAAGTTAGTGTAGTGCGTCCTCCTCACAGTGTTCAGCTAACGCTACAAGTTAGTGCAGTGCGTCCTCAGAACAGTGTTCAGCTAAATCTACAAGTTAGTGTAGTGCGTCCTCTGAACAGTGTTCAGCCAAAGCTACAAGTTAGTGTAGTGCACAGTGTTCAGTTAAAGCTACAGGTTACCATAGTGTGTAATCCTCACAGTGTTCAGCTAAAGCTACAAGTTAGTGTAGTGTGACCTCTGCACAGTGTTTAGCTAAAGCTACAAGTTAGTGTAGTGCATCCTCTGAACAGTGTTCAGCCAAAGCTACAAGTTAGTGTAGTGCACAGTGTTCAGTTAGAGCTACAAGTTAGTGTAGTGCGTCCTCCTTACAGTGTTCAGCTAAAGCTACAAGTAAGTGTAGTGCGTCCTCTGAACCGTGTTCAGCTAAAGCTACAAGTTAGTTTATTGTGACCTCTGCACATTGTTCAGCTAAAGCTACAAGTTAGTGTAGTGTGACCTCTGCACAGTGTTCAGCTAAAGGTACTAGTTAGTGTAGTGCATTCTCTGAACAGTGTTCAGCTAAAGCTACTAGTTAGTGTAGTGCACAGTGTTCAGCTAAAGCTACAAGTTAGTGTAGTGCGACCTCTGCACAGTGTTCAGCTAAAGCTACAAGTTAGTGTAGTGCGTCCTCTGAACAGTGTTCAGCTAAAGATACAAGTTAGTGTAGTGCACAGTGTTCAGCTAAAGCTACAAGTTAGTAAAGTGCGTCCTCCTAATAGTGTTCAGCTAAAGCTACAAGTTAGTGTAGTGCGTCCTCTGAATAGTGTTCAGCTAAAGCTACAAGTTAGTGTAGTGCAACCACTGCACAGTGTTCAGCTAAAGGTACAAGTTAGTGTAGTGCGTCCTCTGAACAGTGTTCAGCCAAAGCTACAAGTTAGTGTAGTGCACAGTGTTCAGCTAAAGCTACAAGTTAGTGTAGTGCGACCTCCTCATAGTGTTAAGCTAAAGCTAAAAGTTAGTGTAGTGCGACCACTGCACAGTGTTCAGCTAAAGCTACAAGTTAGTGTAATGCGTCCTCTGAACAGTGTTCAGCTAAAGCTACAAGTTAGTGTAGTGCACAGTGTTCAGCTAAAGCTACAAGTTAGTGTAGTGCGTCCTCCTCACAGTGTTCAGCTAAAGCTACAAGTTAGTGTAGTGCGTCCTCCTCACAGTGTTCAGCTAAAGCTACAAGTTAGTGTAGTGTGACCTCTACACAGTGTTCAGCTAAAGCTACAAGTTAGTGTAGTGCGTCCTCTGAACTGTGTTCAGCTAAAGCTACAAGTTAGTGTAGTGCGTCCTCCTCACAGTGTTCAGCTAAAGCTACAAGTTAGTGTAGTGCATCCTCCTCACAGTGTTCAGCTAAAGCTACAAGTTAGTGCAGTGCATCCTCAGAGCAGTGTTCAGCTAAAGCTAAAAGTTAGTGTAGTGCGACCTCTGCACAGTGTTCAGCTAAAGCTAAAAGTTAGTGTAGTGCATCCTCTGAACAGTGTTCAGCCAAAGCTACAAGTTAGTGTAGTGCACAGTGTTCAGTTAAAGCTACAGGTAACTATAGTGCGTAATCCTCACAGTGTTCAGCTAAAGCTACAAGTTAGTGTAGTTCGACCTCTGCACAGTGTTAAGTTAAAGCTACAAGTTAGTGTAGTGCATCCTCTGAACAGTGTTCAGCCAAAGCTACAAGTTAGTGTACTGCACAGTGTTCAGTTAGAGCTACAAGTTAGTGTAGTGCGTCCTCCTCACAGTGTTCAGCTAAAGCTACAAGGAAGTGTAGTGCGTCCTCTGAACAGTGTTCAGCTAAAGTTACAAGTTAGTTTAGTGTGACCTCTGCACATTGTTCAGCTAAAGCTACAAGTTAGTGTAGTGTGACCTCTGCACAGTGTTCAGCTAAAGGTACTAGTTAGTTTAGTGCATTCTCTGAACAGTGTTCAGCTAAAGCTACTAGTTAGTGTAGTGCACAGTGTTCAGCTAAAGCTACAAGTTAGTGTAGTGCGACCTCTGCACAGTGTTCAGCTAAAGCTACAAGTTAGTGTAGTGCGTCCTCTGAACAGTGTTCAGCTAAAGCTACATGTTAGTGTAGTGCGCAGTGTTCAGTTAAAGCTACAAGTTAGTATAGTGCGTCCTCCTAATAGTGTTCAGCTAAAGCTACAAGTTAGTGTAGTGCGTCCTCCTCACAGTGTTCAGCTAAAGCTACAAGTTAGTGTAGTGTGACCTCTGCACAGTGTTCAGCTAAAGCTACAAGTTAGTGTATTGCAACCTCTGCACAGTGTTCGGCTAAAGCTACAAGTTAGTGTAGTGCGTCCTCTGAACAGTGTTCAGCTAAAGTTACAAGTTAGTTTAGTGTGTCCTCTGCACAGTGTTCAGCTGGAGCTACAAGTTAGTGTAACAGTGTTCAGCTAAAGCTACAAGTTAGTTTAGTGTGACCTCTGCACAGTGTTTAGCTAAAGCTACAAGTTAGTGTAGTGCGACCTCTGCACAGTGTTCAGCTAAAGCTAAAAGTTAGTGTAGTGCGACCTCTGCACAGTATTCAGCTAAAGCTACAAGTTAGTGTAGTGTGTCCTCTGAACAGAGTTTAGCTAAAGCTATAAGTTAGTGTAGTACACAGTGTTCAGCTAAAGCTACAAGTTAGTGTAGTGCGTCCTCCACATAGTGTTCAGCTAAAGCTACAAGTTAGTGTAGTGCGACCTCTGCACAGTGTTCAGCTAAAGCTACAAGTTAGTGTAGTGCATCCTCTGAACAGTGTTCAGCTAAAGCTACAAGTTAGTGTAGTGCGTCCTCCCCACAGTGTTCAGCTTAAGCTACAAGTTAGTGTAGTGCGTCCTCCTCCCAGTGTTCAGCTAAAGCTAAAAGTTAGTGCAGTGTGTCCTCTGAACAGTGTTCAGCTAAATTTAAAAGCTAGTGTAGTGCGACCTCTGCCCAGTGTTCAGCTAAAGCTACAAGTTAGTGTAGTGCACAGTGTTCAGCTAAAGCTACAAGTTAGTGTAGTGCGACCTCTGCACAGTGTTCAGCTAAAGCTACAAGTTAGTGTAGTGCGTTCTCTGAACAGTGTTCAGCTAAAGCTACAAGTTAGTGTAGTGCACAGTGTTCAGCTAAAGCTACAAGTTAGTATAGTGCGTCCTCCTAATAGTGTTCAGCTAAAGCTAAAAGTTAGTGTAGTGCGTCCTCTGAATAGTGTTCAGCTAAAGCTACAAGTTAGGGTAGTGCACAGTGTTCAGCTAAAGCTACAAGTTAGTGTAGTGCGTCCTCCTCACAGTGTTCAGCTAAAGCTACAAGTTAGTGTAGTGCGACCTGTGAACTGTGTTCAGCAAAAGCTACAAGGTAGTGTAGTGTGTCCTCCTCACAGTGTTCAGCTAAAGCTACAAGTTAATGCAGTGCGTCCTTTAGAACAGTGCTCAGCTAAAGCTAAAAGTTAGTGTAGTGTGACCTCTGCACAGTGTTCAGCTAAAGCTAAAAGTTAGTGTAGTGCGTCCTCTGAACAGAGTTCAGCCAAAGCTACAAGTTAGTGTAGTGGACAGTGTTCAGTTAAAGCTTCAAGTTACCATAGTGCGTCCTCCTCACAGTGTTCAGCTAAAGCTACAAGTTAATGTAGTGCACAGTGTTCAGTTAAAGCTACAAGTTACCATAGTGCGTCCTCCTCACAGTGTTCAGCTAAAGCTACAAGTTAGTGTAGTGCGACCTCTGCACAGTGTTCAGCTAAAGCTACAAGTTAGTGTAGTGCATACTCTAAACAGTGTTCAGCCAAAGCTACAAGTTAGTGTAGTGCACAGTGTTCAGTTAAATCTACAAGTTAGTGTAGTGCGTCCTCCTCACAGTGTTCAGCTAAAGCTACAAATTAGGTAGTGCGACAACTGCACAGTGTTCGGCCAAAGCTTCAAGTTAGTGTAGTGCGCCCTCTGAACAGTGTTCAGCCAAAGCTACAAGTAAGTGTAGTGCACAGTGTTCAGTTAGAGCTACGAGTTAGTGTAGTGCGTCCTCCTCACAGTGTTCAGCTAAAGCTACAAGTTAGTGTAGTGCAACCTCTGCACAGTGTTCAGCTAAAGCTACAAGTTAGTGTAGTGCGTCCTCTGAACAGTGTTCAGCTAAAGCTACAAGTTAGTTTAGTGTGACCTCTGCACATTGTTCAGCTAAAGCTACAAGTTAGTGTAGTGTAACCTCTGCACAGTGTTCAGCTAAAGGTACTAGTTAGTGTAGTGCGTTCTCTGAACAGTGTTCAGCTAAAGCTACTAGTTAGTGTAGTGCACAGTGTTCAGCTAAAGCTACAAGTTAGTGTAGTGCGACCTCTGCACAGTGTTCAGCTAAAGCTACAAGTTAGTGTAGTGCGCTCTCTGAACAGTGTTCAGCTAAAGCTACAAGTTAGTGTAGTGCACAGTGTTCAGCTAAAGCTACAAGTTAGTATAGTGCGTTCTCCTAATAGTGTTCAGCTAAAGCTAAAAGTTAGTGTAGTGCGTCCTCTGAATAGTGTTCAGCTAAAGCTACAAGTTAGGGTAGTGCACAGTGTTCAGCTAAAACTACAAGTTAGTGTAGTGCGTCCTCCTTACAGTGTTCAGCTAAAGCTACAAGTTAGTGTAGTGCGACCTCTGAACTGTGTTCAGCAAAAGCTACAAGGTAGTGTAGTGTGTCCTCCTCACAGTGTTCAGCTAAAGCTACAAGTTAGTGTAGTGCGTCCTCCTCACAGTGTTCAGCTAAAGCTACAAGTTAGTGCAGTGCGTCCTCAGAACAGTGTTCAGCTAAAGCTAAAAGTTAGTGTAGTGCATCCTCTGAACAGAGTTCAGCCAAAGCTACAAGTTAGTGTAGTGCACAGTGCTCAGTTAAAGATACAAGTTACCATAGTGCGTCCTCCTCACAGTGTTCAGCTAATGCTACAAGTTACTGTAGTGCACAGTGTTCAGTTGAAGCTACAAGTTACTATATTGCGTCCTCCTCACAGTGTTCAGCTAAAGCTACAAGTTAGTGTAGTGCGACTTCTGCACAGTGTTCAGCTAAAGCTACAAGTTAGTGTAGTGCGTCCTCTGAACAGTGTTCAGCTAAAGCTACAAGTTAGTGTACTGCACAGTGTTCAGTTAGAGCTACAAGTTAGTGTAGTGCGTCCTCCTCACAGTGTTCAGCTAAAGCTACAAGGAAGTGTAGTGCGTCCTCTGAACAGTGTTCAGCTAAAGTTACAAGTTAGTTTAGTGTGACCTCTGCACATTGTTCAGCTAAAGCTACAAGTTAGTGTAGTGTGACCTCTGCACAGTGTTCAGCTAAAGGTACTAGTTAGTGTAGTGCATTCTCTGAACAGTGTTCAGCTAAAGCTACTAGTTAGTGTAGTGCACAGTGTTCAGCTAAAGCTAAAAGTTAGTGTAGTGCGACCTCTGCACAGTGTTCAGCTAAAGCTACAAGTTAGTGTAGTGCGTCCTCTGAACAGTGTTCAGCTAAAGCTACATGTTAGTGTAGTGCACAGTGATCAGTTAAAGCTACAAGTTAGTATAGTGCGTCCTCCTAATAGTGTTCAGCTAAAGCTACAAGTTAGTGTAGTGCGTCCTCCTCACAGTGTTCAGCTAAAGCTACAAGTTAGTGTATTGCGTCCTCTGAACTGTGTTCAGCTAAAGCTACAAGTTAGTGTATTGCAACCTCTGCACAGTGTTCGGCTAAAGCTACAAGTTAGTGTAGTGCGTCCTCTGAACAGTGTTCAGCTAAAGTTACAAGTTAGTTTAGTGTGACTTCTGCACAGTGTTCAGCTAGAGCTACAAGTTAGTGTAACAGTGTTCAGCTAAAGCTACAAGTTAGTTTAGTGTGACCTCTGCACAGTGTTTAGCTAAAGCTACAAGTTAGTGTATTGCGACCTCTGCACAGTGTTCAGCTAAAGCTACAAGTTAGTGTAGTGCGACCTCTGCACAGTATTCAGCTAAAGCTACAAGTTAGTGTAGTGCATCCTCTGAACAGTGTTCAGCTAAAGCTACAAGTTAGTGTAGTGCGTCCTCCTCACAGTGTTCAGCTTAAGCTACAAGTTAGTGTAGTGCGTCCTCCTCCCAGTGTTCAGCTAAAGCTACAAGTTAGTGCAGTGTGTCCTCTGAACAGTGTTCAGCTAAAGCTAAAAGTTAGTGTAGTGCGACCTCTGCACAGTGTTCAGCTAAAGCTACAAGTTAGTGTAGTGCGTCCTCTGAACAGTGTTCAGCCAAAGCTACAAGTTAGTGTAGTGCACAGTGTTCAGTTAAAGCTTCAAGTTACCATAGTGCATCCTCCTCACAGTGTTCAGCTAAAGCTACAAGTTAATGTAGTGCACAATGTTCAGTTAAAGCTACAAGTTACCATAGTGCGTCCTCCTCACAGTGTTCAGCTAAAGCTACAAGTTAGTGTAGTGCGACCTCTGCACAGTGTTCAGCTAAAGCTACAAGTTAGTGTAGTGCATACTCTAAACAGTGTTCAGCCAAAGCTACAAGTTAGTGTAGTGCACAGTGTTCAGTTAAATCTACAAGTTAGTGTAGTGTGACCTCTGCACAGTGTTCAGCTAAAGCTACAAGTTAGTGTATTGCAACCTCTGCACAGTGTTCGGCTAAAGCTACAAGTTAGTGTAGTGCGTCCTCTGAACAGTGTTCAGCTAAAGTTACAAGTTAGTTTAGTGTGTCCTCTGCACAGTGTTCAGCTGGAGCTACAAGTTAGTGTAACAGTGTTCAGCTAAAGCTACAAGTTAGTTTAGTGTGACCTCTGCACAGTGTTTAGCTAAAGCTACAAGTTAGTGTAGTGCGACCTCTGCACAGTGTTCAGCTAAAGCTAAAAGTTAGTGTAGTGCGACCTCTGCACAGTATTCAGCTAAAGCTACAAGTTAGTGTAGTGTGTCCTCTGAACAGAGTTTAGCTAAAGCTATAAGTTAGTGTAGTACACAGTGTTCAGCTAAAGCTACAAGTTAGTGTAGTGCGTCCTCCACATAGTGTTCAGCTAAAGCTACAAGTTAGTGTAGTGCGACCTCTGCACAGTGTTCAGCTAAAGCTACAAGTTAGTGTAGTGCATCCTCTGAACAGTGTTCAGCTAAAGCTACAAGTTAGTGTAGTGCGTCCTCCCCACAGTGTTCAGCTTAAGCTACAAGTTAGTGTAGTGCGTCCTCCTCCCAGTGTTCAGCTAAAGCTAAAAGTTAGTGCAGTGTGTCCTCTGAACAGTGTTCAGCTAAATTTAAAAGCTAGTGTAGTGCGACCTCTGCCCAGTGTTCAGCTAAAGCTACAAGTTAGTGTAGTGCACAGTGTTCAGCTAAAGCTACAAGTTAGTGTAGTGCGACCTCTGCACAGTGTTCAGCTAAAGCTACAAGTTAGTGTAGTGCGTTCTCTGAACAGTGTTCAGCTAAAGCTACAAGTTAGTGTAGTGCACAGTGTTCAGCTAAAGCTACAAGTTAGTATAGTGCGTCCTCCTAATAGTGTTCAGCTAAAGCTAAAAGTTAGTGTAGTGCGTCCTCTGAATAGTGTTCAGCTAAAGCTACAAGTTAGGGTAGTGCACAGTGTTCAGCTAAAGCTACAAGTTAGTGTAGTGCGTCCTCCTCACAGTGTTCAGCTAAAGCTACAAGTTAGTGTAGTGCGACCTGTGAACTGTGTTCAGCAAAAGCTACAAGGTAGTGTAGTGTGTCCTCCTCACAGTGTTCAGCTAAAGCTACAAGTTAATGCAGTGCGTCCTTTAGAACAGTGCTCAGCTAAAGCTAAAAGTTAGTGTAGTGTGACCTCTGCACAGTGTTCAGCTAAAGCTAAAAGTTAGTGTAGTGCGTCCTCTGAACAGAGTTCAGCCAAAGCTACAAGTTAGTGTAGTGGACAGTGTTCAGTTAAAGCTTCAAGTTACCATAGTGCGTCCTCCTCACAGTGTTCAGCTAAAGCTACAAGTTAATGTAGTGCACAGTGTTCAGTTAAAGCTACAAGTTACCATAGTGCGTCCTCCTCACAGTGTTCAGCTAAAGCTACAAGTTAGTGTAGTGCGACCTCTGCACAGTGTTCAGCTAAAGCTACAAGTTAGTGTAGTGCATACTCTAAACAGTGTTCAGCCAAAGCTACAAGTTAGTGTAGTGCACAGTGTTCAGTTAAATCTACAAGTTAGTGTAGTGCGTCCTCCTCACAGTGTTCAGCTAAAGCTACAAATTAGGTAGTGCGACAACTGCACAGTGTTCGGCCAAAGCTTCAAGTTAGTGTAGTGCGCCCTCTGAACAGTGTTCAGCCAAAGCTACAAGTAAGTGTAGTGCACAGTGTTCAGTTAGAGCTACGAGTTAGTGTAGTGGGTCCTCCTCACAGTGTTCAGCTAAAGCTACAAGTTAGTGTAGTGCAACCTCTGCACAGTGTTCAGCTAAAGCTACAAGTTAGTGTAGTGCGTCCTCTGAACAGTGTTCAGCTAAAGCTACAAGTTAGTTTAGTGTGACCTCTGCACATTGTTCAGCTAAAGCTACAAGTTAGTGTAGTGTAACCTCTGCACAGTGTTCAGCTAAAGGTACTAGTTAGTGTAGTGCGTTCTCTGAACAGTGTTCAGCTAAAGCTACTAGTTAGTGTAGTGCACAGTGTTCAGCTAAAGCTACAAGTTAGTGTAGTGCGACCTCTGCACAGTGTTCAGCTAAAGCTACAAGTTAGTGTAGTGCGCTCTCTGAACAGTGTTCAGCTAAAGCTACAAGTTAGTGTAGTGCACAGTGTTCAGCTAAAGCTACAAGTTAGTATAGTGCGTCCTCCTAATAGTGTTCAGCTAAAGCTAAAAGTTAGTGTAGTGCGTCCTCTGAATAGTGTTCAGCTAAAGCTACAAGTTAGGGTAGTGCACAGTGTTCAGCTAAAACTACAAGTTAGTGTAGTGCGTCCTCCTTACAGTGTTCAGCTAAAGCTACAAGTTAGTGTAGTGCGACCTCTGAACTGTGTTCAGCAAAAGCTACAAGGTAGTGTAGTGTGTCCTCCTCACAGTGTTCAGCTAAAGCTACAAGTTAGTGTAGTGCGTCCTCCTCACAGTGTTCAGCTAAAGCTACAAGTTAGTGCAGTGCGTCCTCAGAACAGTGTTCAGCTAAAGCTAAAAGTTAGTGTAGTGCATCCTCTGAACAGAGTTCAGCCAAAGCTACAAGTTAGTGTAGTGCACAGTGCTCAGTTAAAGATACAAGTTACCATAGTGCGTCCTCCTCACAGTGTTCAGCTAATGCTACAAGTTACTGTAGTGCACAGTGTTCAGTTGAAGCTACAAGTTACTATATTGCGTCCTCCTCACAGTGTTCAGCTAAAGCTACAAGTTAGTGTAGTGCGACTTCTGCACAGTGTTCAGCTAAAGCTACAAGTTAGTGTAGTGCGTCCTCTGAACAGTGTTCAGCTAAAGCTACAAGTTAGTGTACTGCACAGTGTTCAGTTAGAGCTACAAGTTAGTGTAGTGCGTCCTCCTCACAGTGTTCAGCTAAAGCTACAAGGAAGTGTAGTGCGTCCTCTGAACAGTGTTCAGCTAAAGTTACAAGTTAGTTTAGTGTGACCTCTGCACATTGTTCAGCTAAAGCTACAAGTTAGTGTAGTGTGACCTCTGCACAGTGTTCAGCTAAAGGTACTAGTTAGTGTAGTGCATTCTCTGAACAGTGTTCAGCTAAAGCTACTAGTTAGTGTAGTGCACAGTGTTCAGCTAAAGCTAGAAGTTAGTGTAGTGCGACCTCTGCACAGTGTTCAGCTAAAGCTACAAGTTAGTGTAGTGCGTCCTCTGAACAGTGTTCAGCTAAAGCTACATGTTAGTGTAGTGCACAGTGATCAGTTAAAGCTACAAGTTAGTATAGTGCGTCCTCCTAATAGTGTTCAGCTAAAGCTACAAGTTAGTGTAGTGCGTCCTCCTCACAGTGTTCAGCTAAAGCTACAAGTTAGTGTATTGCGTCCTCTGAACTGTGTTCAGCTAAAGCTACAAGTTAGTGTATTGCAACCTCTGCACAGTGTTCGGCTAAAGCTACAAGTTAGTGTAGTGCGTCCTCTGAACAGTGTTCAGCTAAAGTTACAAGTTAGTTTAGTGTGACTTCTGCACAGTGTTCAGCTAGAGCTACAAGTTAGTGTAACAGTGTTCAGCTAAAGCTACAAGTTAGTTTAGTGTGACCTCTGCACAGTGTTTAGCTAAAGCTACAAGTTAGTGTATTGCGACCTCTGCACAGTGTTCAGCTAAAGCTACAAGTTAGTGTAGTGCGACCTCTGCACAGTATTCAGCTAAAGCTACAAGTTAGTGTAGTGCATCCTCTGAACAGTGTTCAGCTAAAGCTACAAGTTAGTGTAGTGCGTCCTCCTCACAGTGTTCAGCTTAAGCTACAAGTTAGTGTAGTGCGTCCTCCTCCCAGTGTTCAGCTAAAGCTACAAGTTAGTGCAGTGTGTCCTCTGAACAGTGTTCAGCTAAAGCTAAAAGTTAGTGTAGTGCGACCTCTGCACAGTGTTCAGCTAAAGCTACAAGTTAGTGTAGTGCGTCCTCTGAACAGTGTTCAGCCAAAGCTACAAGTTAGTGTAGTGCACAGTGTTCAGTTAAAGCTTCAAGTTACCATAGTGCATCCTCCTCACAGTGTTCAGCTAAAGCTACAAGTTAATGTAGTGCACAATGTTCAGTTAAAGCTACAAGTTACCATAGTGCGTCCTCCTCACAGTGTTCAGCTAAAGCTACAAGTTAGTGTAGTGCATACTCTAAACAGTGTTCAGCCAAAGCTACAAGTTAGTGTAGTGCACAGTGTTCAGTTAAATCTACAAGTTAGTGTAGTGCGTCCTCCTCACAGTGTTCAGCTAAAGCTACAAATTAGGTAGTGCGACCTCTGCACAGTGCTCGGCCAAAGCTTCAAGTTAGTGTAGTGCGCCCTCTGAACAGTGTTCAGCCAAAGCTACAAGTAAGTGTAGTGCACAGTGTTCAGTTAGAGCTACAAGTTAGTGTAGTGCGTCCTCCTCACAGTGTTCAGCTAAAGCTACAAGTTAGTGTAGTGCAACCTCTGCACAGTGTTCAGCTAAAGCTACAAGTTAGTGTAGTGCGTCCTCTGAACAGTGTTCAGCTAAAGCTACAAGTTAGTTTAGTGTGACCTCTGCACATTGTTCAGCTAAAGCTGCAAGTTAGTGTAGTGTAACCTCTGCACAGTGTTCAGCTAAAGGTACTAGTTAGTGTAGTGCGTTCTCTGAACAGTGTTAAGCTAAAGCTACAAGTTAGTGTAGTGCACAGTGTTCAGCTAAAGCTACAAGTTAGTGTAGTGCGACCTCTGCACAGTGTTCAGCTAAAGCTACAAGTTAGTGTAGTGCGTTCTCTGAACAGTGTTCAGCTAAAGCTACAAGTTAGTGTAGTGCACAGTGTTCAGCTAAAGCTACAAGTTAGTATAGTGCGTCCTCCTAATAGTGTTCAGCTAAAGCTAAAAGTTAGTGTAGTGCGTCCTCTGAATAGTGTTCAGCTAAAGCTACAAGTTAGGGTAGTGCACAGTGTTCAGCTAAAGCTACAAGTTAGCGTAGTGCGTCCTCCTCACAGTGTTCAGCTAAAGCTACAAGTTAGTGTAGTGCGACCTCTGAACTGTGTTCAGCAAAAGCTACAAGGTAGTGTAGTGTGTCCTCCTCACAGTGTTCAGCCAAAGCTACAAGTTAGTGTAGTGCGTCCTCCTCACAGTGTTCAGCTAAAGCTACTAGTTAGTGCAGTGCATCCTCAGAAAAGTGTTCAGCTAAAGCTAAAAGTTAGTGTAGTGTGACCTCTGCACAGTGTTCAGCTAAAGCTACAAGTTAGTGTAGTGCGTCCTCTGAACAGAGTTCAGCCAAAGCTACAAGTTAGTGTAGTGCACAGTGCTCAGTTAAAGCTACAAGTTACCATAGTGTGTCCTCCTCACAGTGTTCAGCTAATGCTACAAGTTACTGTAGTGCACAGTGTTCAGTTGAAGCTATAAGTTACCATAGTGCGTCCTCCTCACAGTGTTCAGCTAAAGCTACAAGTTAGTGTAGTGCGACTTCTGCACAGTGTTCAGCTAAAGCTACAAGTTAGTGTAGTGCGTCCTCTGAACAGTGTTCAGCTAAAGCTACAAGTTAGTGTAGTGCGTCCTCATCACAGTTTTCAGCTAAAGCTACAAGTTAGTGTAGTGCGTACTCCTCACAGTGTTCAGCTAAAGCTACAAGTTAGTGCAGTGCGTCCTCAGAAGAGTGTTCAGCTAAAGCTAAAAGTTAGTGTAGTGCGACCTCTGCACAGTGTTCAGCTAAAGCTACAAGTTAGTGTAGTGCGTCCTCTGAACAGTGTTCAGCCAAAGCTACAGGTTAGTGTAGTGCACAGTGTTCAGTTAAAGCTACAAGTTACCATAGTGCGTAATCCTCACAGTGTTCAGCTAAAGCTACAAGTTAGTGTAGTGCGACCTCTGCACAGTGTTCAGCTAAAGCTACAAGTTAGTGTAGTGCATTCTCTGAACAGTTATCAGCCAAAGCTACAAGTTAGTGTAGTGCACAGTGTTCAGTTAGAGATACAAGTTAGTGTAGTGCGTCCTCCTCACAGTGTTCAGCTAAAGCTACAAGTTAGTGTAGTGTGACCTCTGCACATTGTTCAGCTAAAGCTACAAGTAAGTGTAGTGCGTCCTCTGAACAGTGTTCAGCTAAAGCTACAAGTTAGTTTAGTGTGACCTCTGCACACTGTTCAGCTAAAGCAACAAGTTAGTGTAGTGCGTCCTCTGAACTGTGTTCAGCTAAAGCTACAAGTTAGTGTAGTGCGTTCTCCTCACAGTGTTCAGCTAAAGCTACAAGTTAGTGTAGTGCGTCCTCCTCACAGTGTTCAGCTAAAGCTACAAGTTAGTGCAGTGCGTCCTCAGAACAGTGTTCAGCTAAAGCTAAAAGTTAGTGTAGTGCGACCTCTGCACAGTGTTCAGCTAAAGCTACAAGTTAGTGTAGTGCGTCCTCTGAACAGTGTTCAGCTAAAGCTACAAGTTAGTGTAGTGCACAGTGTTCAGTTAAAGCTACAAGTTACCATAGTGCGTAATCCTCACAGTGTTCAGCTAAAGCTACAAGTTAGTGTAGTGCGTACTCTGAACAGTGTTCAGCCAAAGCAACAAGTTAGTGTAGTGCACAGTGTTCAGTTAGAGCTACAAGTTAGTGTAGTGCGTCCTCCTCACAGTGTTCAGCTAAAGCTACAAGTAAGTGTAGTGCGTCCTCTGAACAGTGTTCAGCTAAAGCTACAAGTTAGTTTAGTGTGACCTCTGCACATTGTTCAGCTAAAGCTACAAGTTAGTGTAGTGTGACCTCTGCACAGTGTTCAGCTACAGGTACTAGTTAGTGTAGTGCATTCTCTGAACAGTGTTCAGCTAAAGCTACTAGTTAGTGTAGTGCACAGTGTTCAGCTAAAGCTACAAGTTAGTGTAGTGCGACCTCTGCACAGTGTTCAGCTAAAGCTACAAGTTAGTGTAGTGCATCCTCTGAACAGTGTTCAACTAAAGCTACAAGTTAGAGTAGTGCGACCTCTGCACAGTGTTCAGCTAAAGCTACAAGTTAGTGTAGTGCGTCCTCTGAACAGTGTTCAGTTAAAGCTACAAGTTAGTGTAGTGCACAGTGTTCAGCTAAAGCTACAAGTTAGTATAGTGCGTCCTCCTAATAGTGTTAAGCTAAAGCTACAAGTTAGTGTAGTGCGACCTCTGCACAGTGTTCAGCTAAAGCTACAAGTTAGTGTAATGCGTCCTCTGAACAGTGTTCAGCTAAAGCTACAAGTTAGTGTAGTGCACAGTGTTCAGCTAAAGCTACAAGTTAGTATAGTGCGTCCTCCTAATAGTGTTCAGCTAAAGCTACAAGCTAGTGTAGTGCGTCCTCTAAATAGTGTTCAGCTAAAGCCACAAGTTAGTGTAGTGCAACCTCTGCACAGTGTTCAGCTAAAGCTACAAGTTAGTGTAGTGCGTCCTCTGAGCAGTGTTCAGCCAAAGCTACAAGTTAGTGTAGTGCACAATGTTCAGCTAAAGCTACAAGTTAGTGTAGTGCATCCTCCTCATAGTGTTAAGCTAAAGGTACAAGTTAGTGTAGTGCGACCTCTGCACAGTGTTCAGCTAAAGCTACAAGTTAGTGTAATGCGACCTCTGAACAGTGTTCAGCTAAAGCTACAAGTTAGTGTAGTGCACAGTGTTCAGCTAAAGCTACAAGTTAGTGTAGTGCGTCCTCCTCACAGTGTTCGGCTAAAGCTACAAGTTAGTGTAGTGCGTCCTCCTCACAGTATTCAGCTAAAGCTACAACTTAGTGTAGTGCGTCCTCTGAACAGTGTGCAGCTAAAGCTAAAAGTTAGTGTAGTGCACAGTGTTCAGCTAAAGCTACAAGTTAGTGTAGTGCGTCCTCCTCATAGTGTTCAGCTAAAGCTACAAGTTAGTGTAGTGCGTCCTGTGAACTGTGTTCAGCAAAAGCTACAAGGTAGTGTAGTGTGTCCTCCTCACAGTGTTCAGCTAAAGCTACAAGTTAATGCAGTGCGTCCTTTAGAACAGTGCTCAGCTAAAGCTAAAAGTTAGTGTAGTGTGACCTCTGCACAGTGTTCAGCTAAAGCTAAAAGTTAGTGTAGTGCGTCCTCTGAACAGAGTTCAGCCAAAGCTACAAGTTAGTGTAGTGGACAGTGTTCAGTTAAAGCTTCAAGTTACCATAGTGCGTCCTCCTCACAGTGTTCAGCTAAAGCTACAAGTTAATGTAGTGCACAGTGTTCAGTTAAAGCTACAAGTTACCATAGTGCGTCCTCCTCACAGTGTTCAGCTAAAGCTACAAGTTAGTGTAGTGCGACCTCTGCACAGTGTTCAGCTAAAGCTACAAGTTAGTGTAGTGCATACTCTAAACAGTGTTCAGCCAAAGCTACAAGTTAGTGTAGTGCACAGTGTTCAGTTAAATCTACAAGTTAGTGTAGTGCGTCCTCCTCACAGTGTTCAGCTAAAGCTACAAATTAGGTAGTGCGACAACTGCACAGTGTTCGGCCAAAGCTTCAAGTTAGTGTAGTGCGCCCTCTGAACAGTGTTCAGCCAAAGCTACAAGTAAGTGTAGTGCACAGTGTTCAGTTAGAGCTACGAGTTAGTGTAGTGCGTCCTCCTCACAGTGTTCAGCTAAAGCTACAAGTTAGTGTAGTGCAACCTCTGCACAGTGTTCAGCTAAAGCTACAAGTTAGTGTAGTGCGTCCTCTGAACAGTGTTCAGCTAAAGCTACAAGTTAGTTTAGTGTGACCTCTGCACATTGTTCAGCTAAAGCTACAAGTTAGTGTAGTGTAACCTCTGCACAGTGTTCAGCTAAAGGTACTAGTTAGTGTAGTGCGTTCTCTGAACAGTGTTCAGCTAAAGCTACTAGTTAGTGTAGTGCACAGTGTTCAGCTAAAGCTACAAGTTAGTGTAGTGCGACCTCTGCACAGTGTTCAGCTAAAGCTACAAGTTAGTGTAGTGCGCTCTCTGAACAGTGTTCAGCTAAAGCTACAAGTTAGTGTAGTGCACAGTGTTCAGCTAAAGCTACAAGTTAGTATAGTGCGTCCTCCTAATAGTGTTCAGCTAAAGCTAAAAGTTAGTGTAGTGCGTCCTCTGAATAGTGTTCAGCTAAAGCTACAAGTTAGGGTAGTGCACAGTGTTCAGCTAAAACTACAAGTTAGTGTAGTGCGTCCTCCTTACAGTGTTCAGCTAAAGCTACAAGTTAGTGTAGTGCGACCTCTGAACTGTGTTCAGCAAAAGCTACAAGGTAGTGTAGTGTGTCCTCCTCACAGTGTTCAGCTAAAGCTACAAGTTAGTGTAGTGCGTCCTCCTCACAGTGTTCAGCTAAAGCTACAAGTTAGTGCAGTGCGTCCTCAGAACAGTGTTCAGCTAAAGCTAAAAGTTAGTGTAGTGCATCCTCTGAACAGAGTTCAGCCAAAGCTACAAGTTAGTGTAGTGCACAGTGCTCAGTTAAAGATACAAGTTACCATAGTGCGTCCTCCTCACAGTGTTCAGCTAATGCTACAAGTTACTGTAGTGCACAGTGTTCAGTTGAAGCTACAAGTTACTATATTGCGTCCTCCTCACAGTGTTCAGCTAAAGCTACAAGTTAGTGTAGTGCGACTTCTGCACAGTGTTCAGCTAAAGCTACAAGTTAGTGTAGTGCGTCCTCTGAACAGTGTTCAGCTAAAGCTACAAGTTAGTGTACTGCACAGTGTTCAGTTAGAGCTACAAGTTAGTGTAGTGCGTCCTCCTCACAGTGTTCAGCTAAAGCTACAAGGAAGTGTAGTGCGTCCTCTGAACAGTGTTCAGCTAAAGTTACAAGTTAGTTTAGTGTGACCTCTGCACATTGTTCAGCTAAAGCTACAAGTTAGTGTAGTGTGACCTCTGCACAGTGTTCAGCTAAAGGTACTAGTTAGTGTAGTGCATTCTCTGAACAGTGTTCAGCTAAAGCTACTAGTTAGTGTAGTGCACAGTGTTCAGCTAAAGCTAGAAGTTAGTGTAGTGCGACCTCTGCACAGTGTTCAGCTAAAGCTACAAGTTAGTGTAGTGCGTCCTCTGAACAGTGTTCAGCTAAAGCTACATGTTAGTGTAGTGCACAGTGATCAGTTAAAGCTACAAGTTAGTATAGTGCGTCCTCCTAATAGTGTTCAGCTAAAGCTACAAGTTAGTGTAGTGCGTCCTCCTCACAGTGTTCAGCTAAAGCTACAAGTTAGTGTATTGCGTCCTCTGAACTGTGTTCAGCTAAAGCTACAAGTTAGTGTATTGCAACCTCTGCACAGTGTTCGGCTAAAGCTACAAGTTAGTGTAGTGCGTCCTCTGAACAGTGTTCAGCTAAAGTTACAAGTTAGTTTAGTGTGACTTCTGCACAGTGTTCAGCTAGAGCTACAAGTTAGTGTAACAGTGTTCAGCTAAAGCTACAAGTTAGTTTAGTGTGACCTCTGCACAGTGTTTAGCTAAAGCTACAAGTTAGTGTATTGCGACCTCTGCACAGTGTTCAGCTAAAGCTACAAGTTAGTGTAGTGCGACCTCTGCACAGTATTCAGCTAAAGCTACAAGTTAGTGTAGTGCATCCTCTGAACAGTGTTCAGCTAAAGCTACAAGTTAGTGTAGTGCGTCCTCCTCACAGTGTTCAGCTTAAGCTACAAGTTAGTGTAGTGCGTCCTCCTCCCAGTGTTCAGCTAAAGCTACAAGTTAGTGCAGTGTGTCCTCTGAACAGTGTTCAGCTAAAGCTAAAAGTTAGTGTAGTGCGACCTCTGCACAGTGTTCAGCTAAAGCTACAAGTTAGTGTAGTGCGTCCTCTGAACAGTGTTCAGCCAAAGCTACAAGTTAGTGTAGTGCACAGTGTTCAGTTAAAGCTTCAAGTTACCATAGTGCATCCTCCTCACAGTGTTCAGCTAAAGCTACAAGTTAATGTAGTGCACAATGTTCAGTTAAAGCTACAAGTTACCATAGTGCGTCCTCCTCACAGTGTTCAGCTAAAGCTACAAGTTAGTGTAGTGCATACTCTAAACAGTGTTCAGCCAAAGCTACAAGTTAGTGTAGTGCACAGTGTTCAGTTAAATCTACAAGTTAGTGTAGTGCGTCCTCCTCACAGTGTTCAGCTAAAGCTACAAATTAGGTAGTGCGACCTCTGCACAGTGCTCGGCCAAAGCTTCAAGTTAGTGTAGTGCGCCCTCTGAACAGTGTTCAGCCAAAGCTACAAGTAAGTGTAGTGCACAGTGTTCAGTTAGAGCTACAAGTTAGTGTAGTGCGTCCTCCTCACAGTGTTCAGCTAAAGCTACAAGTTAGTGTAGTGCAACCTCTGCACAGTGTTCAGCTAAAGCTACAAGTTAGTGTAGTGCGTCCTCTGAACAGTGTTCAGCTAAAGCTACAAGTTAGTTTAGTGTGACCTCTGCACATTGTTCAGCTAAAGCTGCAAGTTAGTGTAGTGTAACCTCTGCACAGTGTTCAGCTAAAGGTACTAGTTAGTGTAGTGCGTTCTCTGAACAGTGTTAAGCTAAAGCTACAAGTTAGTGTAGTGCACAGTGTTCAGCTAAAGCTACAAGTTAGTGTAGTGCGACCTCTGCACAGTGTTCAGCTAAAGCTACAAGTTAGTGTAGTGCGTTCTCTGAACAGTGTTCAGCTAAAGCTACAAGTTAGTGTAGTGCACAGTGTTCAGCTAAAGCTACAAGTTAGTATAGTGCGTCCTCCTAATAGTGTTCAGCTAAAGCTAAAAGTTAGTGTAGTGCGTCCTCTGAATAGTGTTCAGCTAAAGCTACAAGTTAGGGTAGTGCACAGTGTTCAGCTAAAGCTACAAGTTAGCGTAGTGCGTCCTCCTCACAGTGTTCAGCTAAAGCTACAAGTTAGTGTAGTGCGACCTCTGAACTGTGTTCAGCAAAAGCTACAAGGTAGTGTAGTGTGTCCTCCTCACAGTGTTCAGCCAAAGCTACAAGTTAGTGTAGTGCGTCCTCCTCACAGTGTTCAGCTAAAGCTACTAGTTAGTGCAGTGCATCCTCAGAAAAGTGTTCAGCTAAAGCTAAAAGTTAGTGTAGTGTGACCTCTGCACAGTGTTCAGCTAAAGCTACAAGTTAGTGTAGTGCGTCCTCTGAACAGAGTTCAGCCAAAGCTACAAGTTAGTGTAGTGCACAGTGCTCAGTTAAAGCTACAAGTTACCATAGTGTGTCCTCCTCACAGTGTTCAGCTAATGCTACAAGTTACTGTAGTGCACAGTGTTCAGTTGAAGCTATAAGTTACCATAGTGCGTCCTCCTCACAGTGTTCAGCTAAAGCTACAAGTTAGTGTAGTGCGACTTCTGCACAGTGTTCAGCTAAAGCTACAAGTTAGTGTAGTGCGTCCTCTGAACAGTGTTCAGCTAAAGCTACAAGTTAGTGTAGTGCGTCCTCATCACAGTTTTCAGCTAAAGCTACAAGTTAGTGTAGTGCGTACTCCTCACAGTGTTCAGCTAAAGCTACAAGTTAGTGCAGTGCGTCCTCAGAAGAGTGTTCAGCTAAAGCTAAAAGTTAGTGTAGTGCGACCTCTGCACAGTGTTCAGCTAAAGCTACAAGTTAGTGTAGTGCGTCCTCTGAACAGTGTTCAGCCAAAGCTACAGGTTAGTGTAGTGCACAGTGTTCAGTTAAAGCTACAAGTTACCATAGTGCGTAATCCTCACAGTGTTCAGCTAAAGCTACAAGTTAGTGTAGTGCGACCTCTGCACAGTGTTCAGCTAAAGCTACAAGTTAGTGTAGTGCATTCTCTGAACAGTTATCAGCCAAAGCTACAAGTTAGTGTAGTGCACAGTGTTCAGTTAGAGATACAAGTTAGTGTAGTGCGTCCTCCTCACAGTGTTCAGCTAAAGCTACAAGTTAGTGTAGTGTGACCTCTGCACATTGTTCAGCTAAAGCTACAAGTAAGTGTAGT
Source organism: Aquarana catesbeiana (assembly GCF_042186555.1). Classification (NCBI taxonomy): domain Eukaryota; kingdom Metazoa; phylum Chordata; class Amphibia; order Anura; family Ranidae; genus Aquarana; species Aquarana catesbeiana. Next base: position 171,646,309 of record NC_133329.1, on the reverse strand, counting down.
GCGTCCTCTGAACAGTGTTCAGCTAAAGCTACAAGTTAGTTTAGTGTGACCTCTGCACACTGTTCAGCTAAAGCAACAAGTTAGTGTAGTGCGTCCTCTGAACTGTGTTCAGCTAAAGCTACAAGTTAGTGTAGTGCGTTCTCCTCACAGTGTTCAGCTAAAGCTACAAGTTAGTGTAGTGCGTCCTCCTCACAGTGTTCAGCTAAAGCTACAAGTTAGTGCAGTGCGTCCTCAGAACAGTGTTCAGCTAAAGCTAAAAGTTAGTGTAGTGCGACCTCTGCACAGTGTTCAGCTAAAGCTACAAGTTAGTGTAGTGCGTCCTCTGAACAGTGTTCAGCTAAAGCTACAAGTTAGTGTAGTGCACAGTGTTCAGTTAAAGCTACAAGTTACCATAGTGCGTAATCCTCACAGTGTTCAGCTAAAGCTACAAGTTAGTGTAGTGCGTACTCTGAACAGTGTTCAGCCAAAGCAACAAGTTAGTGTAGTGCACAGTGTTCAGTTAGAGCTACAAGTTAGTGTAGTGCGTCCTCCTCACAGTGTTCAGCTAAAGCTACAAGTAAGTGTAGTGCGTCCTCTGAACAGTGTTCAGCTAAAGCTACAAGTTAGTTTAGTGTGACCTCTGCACATTGTTCAGCTAAAGCTACAAGTTAGTGTAGTGTGACCTCTGCACAGTGTTCAGCTACAGGTACTAGTTAGTGTAGTGCATTCTCTGAACAGTGTTCAGCTAAAGCTACTAGTTAGTGTAGTGCACAGTGTTCAGCTAAAGCTACAAGTTAGTGTAGTGCGACCTCTGCACAGTGTTCAGCTAAAGCTACAAGTTAGTGTAGTGCATCCTCTGAACAGTGTTCAACTAAAGCTACAAGTTAGAGTAGTGCGACCTCTGCACAGTGTTCAGCTAAAGCTACAAGTTAGTGTAGTGCGTCCTCTGAACAGTGTTCAGTTAAAGCTACAAGTTAGTGTAGTGCACAGTGTTCAGCTAAAGCTACAAGTTAGTATAGTGCGTCCTCCTAATAGTGTTAAGCTAAAGCTACAAGTTAGTGTAGTGCGACCTCTGCACAGTGTTCAGCTAAAGCTACAAGTTAGTGTAATGCGTCCTCTGAACAGTGTTCAGCTAAAGCTACAAGTTAGTGTAGTGCACAGTGTTCAGCTAAAGCTACAAGTTAGTATAGTGCGTCCTCCTAATAGTGTTCAGCTAAAGCTACAAGCTAGTGTAGTGCGTCCTCTAAATAGTGTTCAGCTAAAGCCACAAGTTAGTGTAGTGCAACCTCTGCACAGTGTTCAGCTAAAGCTACAAGTTAGTGTAGTGCGTCCTCTGAGCAGTGTTCAGCCAAAGCTACAAGTTAGTGTAGTGCACAATGTTCAGCTAAAGCTACAAGTTAGTGTAGTGCATCCTCCTCATAGTGTTAAGCTAAAGGTACAAGTTAGTGTAGTGCGACCTCTGCACAGTGTTCAGCTAAAGCTACAAGTTAGTGTAATGCGACCTCTGAACAGTGTTCAGCTAAAGCTACAAGTTAGTGTAGTGCACAGTGTTCAGCTAAAGCTACAAGTTAGTGTAGTGCGTCCTCCTCACAGTGTTCGGCTAAAGCTACAAGTTAGTGTAGTGCGTCCTCCTCACAGTATTCAGCTAAAGCTACAACTTAGTGTAGTGCGTCCTCTGAACAGTGTGCAGCTAAAGCTAAAAGTTAGTGTAGTGCACAGTGTTCAGCTAAAGCTACAAGTTAGTGTAGTGCGTCCTCCTCATAGTGTTCAGCTAAAGCTACAAGTTAGTGTAGTGCGTCCTCCTCACAGTGTTCAGCTAAAGCTACAAGTTAGTATAGTGCACAGTGTTCAGCTAAAGCTACAAGTTAGTGTAGTGCATCCTCCTCACAGTGTTCAGCAAAAGCTACAAGTTAGTGTAGTGCATCCTCCTCACAGTGTTCAGCTAAAGCTACAAGTTAGTACAGTGCACAGTGTTCAGCTAAAGCTATAAGTTAGTGTAGTGCACAGTGTTCAGCTAAAGCTACAAGTTATTGTAGTACGTCCTCCTCACAGTGTTCAGCTAAAGCTACAAGTTAGTGTAGTGCGTCCTCCTCACAGTGTTCAGCTAAAGCTACAAGTTTGTGTAGTGCGACCTCTGCACAGTGTTCGGCTAAAGCTACAAGTTAGTGTAGTGCGTCCTCCTCACAGTATTCAGCTAAAGCTAAAAGTTAGTGTAGTGCGTCTTCTGAACAGCGTGCAGCTAAAGCTACAAGTAAGTTTAGTGTGACCTCTGCACAGTGTTCAGCTAGAGCTACAAGTTAGTGTAACAGTGTTCAGCTAAAGCTACAAGTTAGTTTAGTGTGACCTCTGCACAGTGTTCGGCTAAAGCTACAAGTTAGTGTAGTGCGTCCTCTGAACAGTGTTCAGCTAAAGCTACAAGTTAGTGTAGTGTGACATCTGCACAGTGTTCAGCTAAAGCTACAAGTTAGTGTATTGCAACCTCTGCACAGTGTTCGGCTAAAGCTACAAGTTAGTGTAGTGCGTCCTCTGAACAGTGTTCAGCTAAAGTTACAAGTTAGTTTAGTGTGACCTCTGCACAGTGTTCAGCTAGAGCTACAAGTTAGTGTAACAGTGTTCAGCTAAAGCTACAAGTTAGTTTAGTGTGACCTCTGTACAGTGTTCAGCTAAAGCTACAAGTTAGTGTAGTGCGACCTCTGCACAGTGTTCAGCTAAAGCTACAAGTTAGTGTAGTGCGACTTCTGCACAGTGTTCAGCTAAAGCTACAAGTTAGTGTAGTGCGTCCTCTGAACCGTGTTCAGCTAAAGCTACAAGTTAGTGTAGTGCGTCCTCCTCCCAGTGTTCAGCTAAAGCAACAAGTTAGTGCAGTGCGTCCTCTGAACAGTGTTCAGCTAAAGCTAAAAGTTAGTGTAGTGCGACCTCTGCACAGTGTTCAGCTAAAGCTACAAGTTAGTGTAGTGCGTCCTCTGAACAGTGTTCAGCCAAAGCTACAAGTTAGTGTACAGCACAGCGTTCAGTTAGAGCTACAAGTTAGTGTAGTGCGTCCTGCTCACAGTGTTCAGCTAAAGCTACAAGTTAGTGTAGTGCGTCCTCTGAACAGTGTTCAGCTAAAGCTACAAGTTAGAGTAGTGCGACCTCTGCACAGTGTTCAATTAAAGCTACAAGTTAGTGTAGTGCGTCCTCTGAACAGTGTTCAGTTAAAGCTACAAGTTAGTGTAGTGCACAGTGTTCAGCTTAAGCTACAAGTTAGTATAGTGCGTCCTCCTAATAGTGTTCAGCTAAAGCTACAAGCTAGTGTAGTGCGTCCTCTAAATAGTGTTCAGCTAAAGCCACAAGTTAGTGTAGTGCAACCTCTGCACAGTGTTCAGCTAAAGCTACAAGTTAGTGTAGTGCGTCCTCTGAGCAGTGTTCAGCCAAAGCTACAAGTTAGTGTAGTGCACAATGTTCAGCTAAAGCTACAAGTTAGTGTAGTGCATCCTCCTCATAGTGTTAAGCTAAAGGTACAAGTTAGTGTAGTGCGACCTCTGCACAGTGTTCAGCTAAAGCTACAAGTTAGTGTAATGCGACCTCTGAACAGTGTTCAGCTAAAGCTACAAGTTAGTGTAGTGCACAGTGTTCAGCTAAAGCTACAAGTTAGTGTAGTGCGTCCTCCTCACAGTGTTCGGCTAAAGCTACAAGTTAGTGTAGTGCGTCCTCCTCACAGTATTCAGCTAAAGCTACAACTTAGTGTAGTGCGTCCTCTGAACAGTGTGCAGCTAAAGCTAAAAGTTAGTGTAGTGCACAGTGTTCAGCTAAAGCTACAAGTTAGTGTAGTGCGTCCTCCTCATAGTGTTCAGCTAAAGCTACAAGTTAGTGTAGTGCGTCCTCCTCACAGTGTTCAGCTAAAGCTACAAGTTAGTATAGTGCACAGTGTTCAGCTAAAGCTACAAGTTAGTGTAGTGCATCCTCCTCACAGTGTTCAGCAAAAGCTACAAGTTAGTGTAGTGCATCCTCCTCACAGTGTTCAGCTAAAGCTACAAGTTAGTACAGTGCACAGTGTTCAGCTAAAGCTATAAGTTAGTGTAGTGCACAGTGTTCAGCTAAAGCTACAAGTTATTGTAGTACGTCCTCCTCACAGTGTTCAGCTAAAGCTACAAGTTAGTGTAGTGCGTCCTCCTCACAGTGTTCAGCTAAAGCTACAAGTTTGTGTAGTGCGACCTCTGCACAGTGTTCGGCTAAAGCTACAAGTTAGTGTAGTGCGTCCTCCTCACAGTATTCAGCTAAAGCTAAAAGTTAGTGTAGTGCGTCTTCTGAACAGCGTGCAGCTAAAGCTACAAGTAAGTTTAGTGTGACCTCTGCACAGTGTTCAGCTAGAGCTACAAGTTAGTGTAACAGTGTTCAGCTAAAGCTACAAGTTAGTTTAGTGTGACCTCTGCACAGTGTTCGGCTAAAGCTACAAGTTAGTGTAGTGCGTCCTCCTCACAGTGTTCGGCTAAAGCTACAAGTTAGTGTAGTGCGTCCTCCTCACAGTATTCAGCTAAAGCTACAACTTAGTGTAGTGCGTCCTCTGAACAGTGTGCAGCTAAAGCTAAAAGTTAGTGTAGTGCACAGTGTTCAGCTAAAGCTACAAGTTAGTGTAGTGCGTCCTCCTCATAGTGTTCAGCTAAAGCTACAAGTTAGTGTAGTGCGTCCTCCTCACAGTGTTCAGCTAAAGCTACAAGTTAGTATAGTGCACAGTGTTCAGCTAAAGCTACAAGTTAGTGTAGTGCATCCTCCTCACAGTGTTCAGCAAAAGCTACAAGTTAGTGTAGTGCATCCTCCTCACAGTGTTCAGCTAAAGCTACAAGTTAGTACAGTGCACAGTGTTCAGCTAAAGCTATAAGTTAGTGTAGTGCACAGTGTTCAGCTAAAGCTACAAGTTATTGTAGTACGTCCTCCTCACAGTGTTCAGCTAAAGCTACAAGTTAGTGTAGTGCGTCCTCCTCACAGTGTTCAGCTAAAGCTACAAGTTTGTGTAGTGCGACCTCTGCACAGTGTTCGGCTAAAGCTACAAGTTAGTGTAGTGCGTCCTCCTCACAGTATTCAGCTAAAGCTAAAAGTTAGTGTAGTGCGTCTTCTGAACAGCGTGCAGCTAAAGCTACAAGTAAGTTTAGTGTGACCTCTGCACAGTGTTCAGCTAGAGCTACAAGTTAGTGTAACAGTGTTCAGCTAAAGCTACAAGTTAGTTTAGTGTGACCTCTGCACAGTGTTCGGCTAAAGCTACAAGTTAGTGTAGTGCGTCCTCTGAACAGTGTTCAGCTAAAGCTACAAGTTAGTGTAGTGTGACATCTGCACAGTGTTCAGCTAAAGCTACAAGTTAGTGTATTGCAACCTCTGCACAGTGTTCGGCTAAAGCTACAAGTTAGTGTAGTGCGTCCTCTGAACAGTGTTCAGCTAAAGTTACAAGTTAGTTTAGTGTGACCTCTGCACAGTGTTCAGCTAGAGCTACAAGTTAGTGTAACAGTGTTCAGCTAAAGCTACAAGTTAGTTTAGTGTGACCTCTGTACAGTGTTCAGCTAAAGCTACAAGTTAGTGTAGTGCGACCTCTGCACAGTGTTCAGCTAAAGCTACAAGTTAGTGTAGTGCGACTTCTGCACAGTGTTCAGCTAAAGCTACAAGTTAGTGTAGTGCGTCCTCTGAACCGTGTTCAGCTAAAGCTACAAGTTAGTGTAGTGCGTCCTCCTCCCAGTGTTCAGCTAAAGCAACAAGTTAGTGCAGTGCGTCCTCTGAACAGTGTTCAGCTAAAGCTAAAAGTTAGTGTAGTGCGACCTCTGCACAGTGTTCAGCTAAAGCTACAAGTTAGTGTAGTGCGTCCTCTGAACAGTGTTCAGCCAAAGCTACAAGTTAGTGTACAGCACAGCGTTCAGTTAGAGCTACAAGTTAGTGTAGTGCGTCCTGCTCACAGTGTTCAGCTAAAGCTACAAGTTAGTGTAGTGCGTCCTCTGAACAGTGTTCAGCTAAAGCTACAAGTTAGAGTAGTGCGACCTCTGCACAGTGTTCAATTAAAGCTACAAGTTAGTGTAGTGCGTCCTCTGAACAGTGTTCAGTTAAAGCTACAAGTTAGTGTAGTGCACAGTGTTCAGCTTAAGCTACAAGTTAGTATAGTGCGTCCTCCTAATAGTGTTCAGCTAAAGCTACAAGCTAGTGTAGTGCGTCCTCTAAATAGTGTTCAGCTAAAGCCACAAGTTAGTGTAGTGCAACCTCTGCACAGTGTTCAGCTAAAGCTACAAGTTAGTGTAGTGCGTCCTCTGAGCAGTGTTCAGCCAAAGCTACAAGTTAGTGTAGTGCACAATGTTCAGCTAAAGCTACAAGTTAGTGTAGTGCATCCTCCTCATAGTGTTAAGCTAAAGGTACAAGTTAGTGTAGTGCGACCTCTGCACAGTGTTCAGCTAAAGCTACAAGTTAGTGTAATGCGACCTCTGAACAGTGTTCAGCTAAAGCTACAAGTTAGTGTAGTGCACAGTGTTCAGCTAAAGCTACAAGTTAGTGTAGTGCGTCCTCCTCACAGTGTTCGGCTAAAGCTACAAGTTAGTGTAGTGCGTCCTCCTCACAGTATTCAGCTAAAGCTACAACTTAGTGTAGTGCGTCCTCTGAACAGTGTGCAGCTAAAGCTAAAAGTTAGTGTAGTGCACAGTGTTCAGCTAAAGCTACAAGTTAGTGTAGTGCGTCCTCCTCATAGTGTTCAGCTAAAGCTACAAGTTAGTGTAGTGCGTCCTCCTCACAGTGTTCAGCTAAAGCTACAAGTTAGTATAGTGCACAGTGTTCAGCTAAAGCTACAAGTTAGTGTAGTGCATCCTCCTCACAGTGTTCAGCAAAAGCTACAAGTTAGTGTAGTGCATCCTCCTCACAGTGTTCAGCTAAAGCTACAAGTTAGTACAGTGCACAGTGTTCAGCTAAAGCTATAAGTTAGTGTAGTGCACAGTGTTCAGCTAAAGCTACAAGTTATTGTAGTACGTCCTCCTCACAGTGTTCAGCTAAAGCTACAAGTTAGTGTAGTGCGTCCTCCTCACAGTGTTCAGCTAAAGCTACAAGTTTGTGTAGTGCGACCTCTGCACAGTGTTCGGCTAAAGCTACAAGTTAGTGTAGTGCGTCCTCCTCACAGTATTCAGCTAAAGCTAAAAGTTAGTGTAGTGCGTCTTCTGAACAGCGTGCAGCTAAAGCTACAAGTAAGTTTAGTGTGACCTCTGCACAGTGTTCAGCTAGAGCTACAAGTTAGTGTAACAGTGTTCAGCTAAAGCTACAAGTTAGTTTAGTGTGACCTCTGCACAGTGTTCGGCTAAAGCTACAAGTTAGTGTAGTGCGTCCTCTGAACAGTGTTCAGCTAAAGCTACAAGTTAGTGTAGTGTGACATCTGCACAGCGTTCAGCTAAAGCTACAAGTTAGTGTATTGCAACCTCTGCACAGTGTTCGGCTAAAGCTACAAGTTAGTGTAGTGCGTCCTCTGAACAGTGTTCAGCTAAAGTTACAAGTTAGTTTAGTGTGACCTCTGCACAGTGTTCAGCTAGAGCTACAAGTTAGTGTAACAGTGTTCAGCTAAAGCTACAAGTTAGTTTAGTGTGACCTCTGTACAGTGTTCAGCTAAAGCTACAAGTTAGTGTAGTGCGACCTCTGCACAGTGTTCAGCTAAAGCTACAAGTTAGTGTAGTGCGACTTCTGCACAGTGTTCAGCTAAAGCTACAAGTTAGTGTAGTGCGTCCTCTGAACCGTGTTCAGCTAAAGCTACAAGTTAGTGTAGTGCGTCCTCCTCCCAGTGTTCAGCTAAAGCAACAAGTTAGTGCAGTGCGTCCTCTGAACAGTGTTCAGCTAAAGCTAAAAGTTAGTGTAGTGCGACCTCTGCACAGTGTTCAGCTAAAGCTACAAGTTAGTGTAGTGCGTCCTCTGAACAGTGTTCAGCCAAAGCTACAAGTTAGTGTACAGCACAGCGTTCAGTTAGAGCTACAAGTTAGTGTAGTGCGTCCTGCTCACAGTGTTCAGCTAAAGCTACAAGTTAGTGTAGTGCGTCCTCTGAACAGTGTTCAGCTAAAGCTACAAGTTAGAGTAGTGCGACCTCTGCACAGTGTTCAATTAAAGCTACAAGCTAGTGTAGTGCGTCCTCTGAACAGTGTTCAGTTAAAGCTACAAGTTAGTGTAGTGCACAGTGTTCAGCTTAAGCTACAAGTTAGTATAGTGCGTCCTCCTAATAGTGTTCAGCTAAAGCTACAAGCTAGTGTAGTGCGTCCTCTGAATAGTGTTCAGCTAAAGCTACAAGTTAGTGTAGTGCAACCTCTGCACAGTGTTCAGCTAAAGCTACAAGTTAGTGTAGTGCGTCCTCTGAGCAGTGTTCAGCCAAAGCTACAAGTTAGTGTAGTGCACAGTGTTCAGCTAAAGCTACAAGTTAGTGTAGTGCATCCTCCTCTTAGTGTTAAGCTAAAGCTACAAGTTAGTGTAGTGCGACCTCTGCACAGTGTTCAGCTAAAGCTAATAGTTAGTGCAGTGCGTCCTCTGAACAGTGTTCAGCTAAAGCTAAAAGTTAGTGTAGTGCGACCTCTGCACAGTGTTCAGCTAAAGCTACAAGTTAGTGTAGTGCGTCCTCTGAACAGTGTTCAGCCAAAGCTACAAGTTAGTATACAGCACAGTGTTCAGTTAGAGCTACAAGTTAGTGTAGTGCGTCCTCCTCACAGTGTTCAGCTAAAGCTACAAGTTAGTGTAGTGCGTCCTCTGAACAGTGTTCAGCTAAAGCTACAAGTTAGTTTAGTGTGACCTCTGCACATTGTTCAGCTAAAGCTACAAGTTAGTGTAGTGTAACCTCTTCACAGTGTTCAGCTAAAGGTACTAGTTAGTGTAGTGCGTTCTCTGAACAGTGTTCAGATAAAGCTACTAGTTAGTGTAGTGCACAGTTTTCATCTAAAGCTACAAGTTAGTGTAGTGCGACCTCTGCACAGTGTTCAGCTAAAGCTACAAGTTAGTGCAGTGCGTCCTCTGAACAGTGTTCAGCTAAAGCTAAAAGTTAGTGTAGTGCGACCTCTGCACAGTGTTCAGCTAAAGCTACAAGTTAGTGTAGTGCGTCCTCTGAACAGTGTTCAGCCAAAGCTACAAGTTAGTGTACAGCACAGTGTTCAGTTAGAGCTACAAGTTAGTGTAGTGCGTCCTCCTCACAGTGTTCAGCTAAAGCTACAAGTTAGTGTAGTGCGTCCTCTGAACAGTGTTCAGCTAAAGCTACAAGTTAGAGTAGTGCGACCTCTGCACAGTGTTCAATTAAAGCTACAAGTTAGTGTAGTGCGTCCTCTGAACAGTGTTCAGTTAAAGCTACAAGTTAGTGTAGTGCACAGTGTTCAGCTTAAGCTACAAGTTAGTATAGTGCGTCCTCCTAATAGTGTTCAGCTAAAGCTACAAGCTAGTGTAGTGCGTCCTCTGAATAGTGTTCAGCTAAAGCTACAAGTTAGTGTAGTGCAACCTCTGCACAGTGTTCAGCTAAAGCTACAAGTTAATGTAGTGCGTCCTCTGAGCAGTGTTCAGCCAAAGCTACAAGTTAGTGTAGTGCACAGTGTTCAGCTAAAGCTACAAGTTAGTGTAGTGCATCCTCCTCATAGTGTTAAGCTAAAGCTACAAGTTAGTGTAGTGCGTCCTCCTCACAGTGTTCAGCTAAAGCTACAAGTTAGTGTAGTGCGTCCTCTGAACAGTGTTCAGCTAAAGCTACAAGTTAGAGTAGTGCGACCTCTGCACAGTGTTCAATTAAAGCTACAAGTTAGTGTAGTGCGTCCTCTGAACAGTGTTCAGTTAAAGCTAAAAGTTAGTGTAGTGCACAGTGTTCAGCTTAAGCTACAAGTTAGTATAGTGCGTCCTCCTAATAGTGTTCAGCTAAAGCTACAAGCTAGTGTAGTGCGTCCTCTGAATAGTGTTCAGCTAAAGCTACAAGTTAGTGTAGTGCAACCTCTGCACAGTGTTCAGCTAAAGCTACAAGTTAGTGTAGTGCGTCCTCTGAGCAGTGTTCAGCCAAAGCTACAAGTTAGTGTAGTGCACAGTGTTCAGCTAAAGCTACAAGTTAGTGTAGTGCATCCTCCTCATAGTGTTAAGCTAAAGCTACAAGTTAGTGTAGTGCGACCTCTGAACAGTGTTCAGCTAAAGCTAAAAGTTAGTGTAGTGCGACCTCTGCACAGTGTTCAGCTAAAGCTACAAGTTAGTGTAGTGCGTCCTCTGAACAGTGTTCAGCCAAAGCTACAAGTTAGTATACAGCACAGTGTTCAGTTAGAGCTACAAGTTAGTGTAGTGCGTCCTCCTCACAGTGTTCAGCTAAAGCTACAAGTTAGTGTAGTGCGTCCTCTGAACAGTGTTCAGCTAAAGCTACAAGTTAGTTTAGTGTGACCTCTGCACATTGTTCAGCTAAAGCTACAAGTTAGTGTAGTGTAACCTCTTCACAGTGTTCAGCTAAAGGTACTAGTTAGTGTAGTGCGTTCTCTGAACAGTGTTCAGATAAAGCTACTAGTTAGTGTAGTGCACAGTTTTCATCTAAAGCTACAAGTTAGTGTAGTGCGACCTCTGCACAATGTTCAGCTAAAGCTACAAGTTAGTGTAGTGCGTCCTCTGAACAGTGTTCAGCTAAAGCTACAAGTTAGTATAGTGCGTCCTCCTAATAGTGTTCAGCTAAAGCTAAAAGTTAGTGCAGTGCGTCCTCTGAATAGTGTTCAGCTAAAGCTACAAGTTAGTGTAGTGCACAGTGCTCAGCTAAGGCTACAAGTTAGTGTAGTGCATCCTCCTCACAGTGTTCAGCTAAAGCTACAAGTTAGTGCGACCTCTGCACAGTGTTCAGCTAAAGCTACAAGTTAGTGTAGTGCGTCCTCCTCACAGTGTTCGGCTAAAGCTACAAGTTAGTGTAGTGCGTCCTCTGAACAGTGTTCAGCTAAATCTACAAGTTAGTTTAGTGTGACCTCTGCACAGTGTTCAGCTAAAGCTACAAGTTAGTGTAACAGTGTTCAGCTAAAGCTACAAGTTAGTTTAGTGTGACCTCTGCACAGTGTTCAGCTAAAGCTACAAGTTAGTGTAGTGCATCCTCCTCACAGTATTCAGCTACAGCTACAAGTTAGTGTAGTGCGTCCTCTGAACAGTGTGCAGCTAAAGCTAAAAGTTAGTGTAGTGCACCGTGTTCAGCTAAAGCTACAAGTTAGTGTAGTGCGTCCTCCTCACAGTGTTTAGCTAGGGCTACAAGTTAGTGTAGTGCGTCCTCTGAACAGTGTTCAGCTAAATCTACAAGTTAGTGTAGTGTGACCTCTGCACAGTGTTCGGCTAAAGCTACAAGTTAGTGTAGTGCTGTCACAGACCTAGCCAGGACAGAGGCTGTTGGGGAGGACTGTATGTAAGCCTGTTGCCTTTTGATTATGGGCCCTAGCATTTGGGAGAATGGTGCTCTCTGTGAGCTGTATGCCTGGGGACCCTGGGGTTGGTGTTACGTTGGATTCAGCTCCATGTCCCCCCAAAACACACAGACTCTGGAACCCGTTATATGCCATATTAGAATGATAAGACTGAATTATACTGTTGGGACACATACTGTGAGGAGATGCTAATGTCATCAACTCCACTCACCTGTCTGATGTCAGCTATAATGTGTTTAATGTAAATAAGTTTAGTCTAGGTTCTAAGGGTATTCAACTCATTGTTGTTTGTTCTAATTAACCCTGTGTTGATGTTTATGGTAATGTGTGTAAATTGAATGAGCTGATCACATTGTCCTCTATACAATGTAGGAGACGGGACGACTCCTATTGGAGCTCATGTTAATTAGGTTAGCTTTGAGTCATCCTGGTGTATAAATGTGTGGGAGATCTCAAATAGAGAGTAGTTCTGATGTACTCCAAGACTGGTGTTGTCTAGTTCTTGGGGGTTCCTATAGCCAGATCCATTGGACTCCTGTTCCAGAACTTAGGAAGCAGTATACTGACGGAAGCACTCAAGCGGAGTGTGGGACGTTCCGTGACATTGGTGGCAAGCAGCGGGAAAGCTTCCTGCAGTCTGGGACATCCAAACTTCCATCTGGATCCAAGGTCCAGATAGCAGGAGAGGAGAGGTACAGATACCAGCCGCCATGGATGAGGAATTCAGAAGGAGGTTGCGAGAGATGCAGATACAGCACAGAGGACCAGTATCGAAGCAGGTCCTGCTGGGATGGTGTGATTCTATTTGCTGCAATCTCTGGAAATAAGCGCTAGCCCGTGAGCAGCGACACCAGGGAAAAGTTCTCCCCTCCATCGAGGAAAAGTACTGGTCGCAGTACGGACTGTGGGTGCGGTTTTTGGTAGAAAAACCACACAAGAAGCAGACAGCTGAATTAAGCAGGCTGGTCTGGGCAGAGATAAAGCTGGATGAGAGCTACAGAGCTCTCCGGTGGCATGTATCCCAAGCATGTCCCTGGATAGCGGATGACAGCCCAACGGAAGGCTTAAGCTACGGCGGCTTGGGACTGTTGTTTGTGAAGCTGACAGGGGACCCTAACTTTGGGAGTGATTTGGAGCGGCGGGTGGACGAAATCATGGATTTCAAAGAAGGGCTACTGAACATTTCGGAAGTGCACTGGGCACAGGAAGATTTGGAGTTTCCTACCGTTCAGGAATGGGAGCTAGAGATCGCCTACAGACGGCTGCTAGACATTGCTCAGTGCCAGGGCTGGGCTCCCTTTGCCTGGGACTATCAGGAAATACCAGCTGACAACCCTGAAATCCTGGCTGAAGAGTCGGCAATGTGGCAGAGCAATAGTGTGCTTTGCCAACCTGCCCCCCACAGCTATGGAGGCGGAGGTCTTATGGCGGATGCAGCAAGTGCTGACTGACCTTGATGATCCTGTTTCTGCATGGGATGATCTTGGATGGAGGAATGTGCCTGTCCAGCAGCATGCCAGAGAATCTGCAGTGGAAAATCCGGAGATTGCCATCCCCAAACCTGAAGTGCTGACAACAGGGCAGAGCTCTGCTAACCTCTGCCCAGAAATGATAGCATCTTCTGGGTTCCATGGACAGGAGATGGTGAACCTCTATCCCCAGACATCAGTTGCAGAGACATGGCATTTGATAGACTTTTCTGCTGAGGAAGAACAACCTGATGAGCCTCCAGCAGAAGAGCTGCTATCAGGGCCAAAGTTCACTGTGTTCTGCCCAGCACCAACAGTGGCTTCAGCCTTCCTGAGAGAAGAGGTAGTCGGCCTTTCTCCCACAACACTGACAGGGACATGTGATTTTCTGCCAGCAGCATCTATGGAGTTAAAACAAACTTCTCCAGCTGAAGATCTGGTAACTGAACAGAGGGTCCAAGACCTCTGTCCTACACTTTTACCAATTCCAGAGACTGGGGATTTAATAGACGTTTCTGTAGAGGAGGAACCACCTGGCAAACCCCCAGCAGAAGTGCTGGCAACCGGACAGAGGGTCCAAGACCTCTGCCCCACACCTGCAGCAATTGTGGAGGCTCAGGCTGAGAAGATGGCAATCACTTCCCAGCAGCAGATACAGGGGGAGAAGGGAGAGGAGGTGTGTGTTGTCCCTCCCCAACAGTTGGCTAGGGTGGAGGAAGTGGGCTTTCCTCCCCAGCAAAGATCCGTGTACCTGGGAGACAGTACCATCGACATGTCGTCCCAGCAGCCAGATGAGGGAATGGAAAAGGAAGCAGCCGGCTCACCTCCCCAATGGCAGCTACACAGTTTGGGAGTGGAGGAAGCCAGCCTCCTGCCCCAACAGTTAGCCGGAGCTGAGGATGCGGAGTCCCCAGCAGAAGTGCTGGCAACAGGGCAGAGTGCTACCAACCTCTGCCCAGCACCGGCAACAACTACAGAGTTCCAGGGAGGTGGGGCAGTCGGCCTCCCTCTCCAACAGTTAGCCAGAACAGATGGTGTGGGGTTTCCAGCAGAAGGGCTGGCAACAGGGCCGAGGACTGCTGGACTCTGCCCTCAACTAACAGAGGATGGATTTCCTGTGAAGGTAGATGGGACTTCAGTCTCCACCTGTATACTCCAGGGATGGTGGGCAGTCGGCCCCGATCCCCAACAGCATGACAGAGTGAGCCCAGACACCCTGCCTTCTCTCCAGCGGCAGAAAGGATTCCAGGGAGAAAAGCCAGTCCAGGCCTCTCCCCAGTGGCAGATATGTTCTTGGAGAGAGGCAGAGGTTGGCTGGGTGAGTAATACTCTGTTTGGAACAATTTGTTTGGGGTACTGTGTGGGTACAGGCAGTAGAGGACTGGAACTATGGACTAACTTCGGAGTCAACCCGTCTGGGGTCTCCTCCTGTGTTAGTTTCCTGCCGAAAGGGGAGAAATGTCACAGACCTAGCCGGGACAGAGGCTGTTGGAGAGGACTGTATGCAAGCCTGTTGCCTTTTAATTATGGGCCCTAGCATTTGGGGGAATGGTGCTCTCTGTGAGCTGTATGCCTGGGGACCCTGGGGTTGGTGTTACGTTGGATTCAGCTCCATGTCCCCCCAAAACACACAGACTCTGGAACCCGTTATATGCCATATTAGAATGATAAGACTGAATTATACTGTTGGGACACATACTGTGAGGAGATGCTAATGTCATCAACTCCACTCACCTGTCTGATGTCAGCTATAATGTGTTTAATGTAAATAAGTTTAGTCTAGGTTCTAAGGGTATTCAACTCATTGTTGTTTGTTCTAATTAACCCTGTGTTGATGTTTATGGTAATGTGTGTAAATTGAATGAGCTGATCACATTGTCCTCTATACAATGTAGGAGACGGGACGACTCCTATTGGAGCTCATGTTAATTAGGTTAGCTTTGAGTCATCCTGGTGTATAAATGTGTGGGAGATCTCAAATAAAGAGTAGTTCTGATGTACTCCAAGACTGGTGTTGTCTAGTTCTTGGGGGTTCCTATAGCCAGATCCATTGGACTCGTGTTCCAGAATTTAGGAAGCAGTATACTGACGGAAGCACTCAAGCAGAGTGTGGGACATTCCATGACAAGTGCATCCTCCTCACAGTATTCAGCTACAGCTACAAGTTAGTGTAGTGCGACCTCTGAACAGTGTTCAGCTAAAGCTACAAGTCAGTGTAGTGCACAGTGTTCAGCTAAAGCTACAAGTTAGTGTAGTGCGTCCTCTGAACAGTGTTCAGGTAAAGCTACAAGTTAGTGTAGGGCGTCCTCTGAACAGTGTTCAGCTAAAGCTACAAATTAGTGTAGTGCGACTTCTGCACAGTGTTCGGCTAAAGCTACAAGTTAGTGTAGTGCACCCTCTGAAGAGTGTTCAGCTAAAGCTACAAACTGTCCTCTGAACAGTGTTCAGTTAAAGCTACAAGTTAGTGTAGTGCGTCTTCCTCACAGTGTTCAGCTAAAGCTACAAGTTAGTGTAGTGCATCCTCTGAACAATGTTCAGCCAAAGCTACAAGTTAGTGTAGTGCACAGTGTTCAGTTAAAGCTACAAGTTAGTGCAGTGCGTCCTCCTCATAGTGTTCAGCTAAAGCTACAAGTTAGTGTAGTGCGACCTCTGCACAGTGTTCGGCTAAAGCTACAAGTTAGTGTAGTGCGTCCTCTGAACAGTGCTCAGCTAAAGCTACAAGTTAGTTTAGTGTGACCTCTGCACAGTGTTCAGCTAAAGCTACAAGTTAGTGTAGTGCACAGTGTTCAGCTAAAGCTACAAGTTAGTGTAGTGCGTCCTCCTCATAGTGTTCAGCACAGCTACAAGTTAGTGTAGTGCGACCTCTGCACAGTGTTCAGCTAAAGCTACAAGTTAGTGTAGTGCGTCCTCCTCATAGTTTTCAGCTAAAGCTACAAGTTAGTGTAATGCGACCTCTGAACAATGTTCAGCCAAAGCTACAAGTTAGTGTAGTGCACAGTGTTCAGTTAAAGCTACAAGTTAGCGTAGTGCGTCCTCCTCATAGTGTTCAGCTAAAGCTACAAGTTAGTGTAGTGCGACCTCTGCACAGTGTTCGGCTAAAGCTACAAGTTAGTGTAGTGCGTCCTCTGAACAGTGTTCAGCTAAAGCTACAAGTTAGTTTAGTGTGACCTCTGCACAGTGTTCAGCTAAAGCTACAAGTTAGTGTAGTGCGTCCTCTGAACAATGTTCAGCCAAAGCTACAAGTTAGTGTAGTGCACAGTGTTCAGTTAAAACTACAAGTTAGTGTAGTGCGTCCTCCTCATAGTGTTCAGCTAAAGCTACAAGTTAGTGTAGTGCGACCTCTGCACAGTGTTCGGCTAAAGCTACAAGTTAGTGTAGTGCGTCCTCTGAACAGTGTTCAGCTAAAGCTACAAGTTAGTTTAGTGTGACCTCTGCACAGTGTTCAGCTAAAGCTACAAGTTAGTGTAACAATGTTCAGCTAAAGCTACAAGTTAGTGTAGTGCGACCTCTGCACAGTGTTCAGCTAAAGCTACAAGTTAGTGTAGTGCACAGTGTTCAGCTAAAGCTACAAGTTAGTGTAGTGCGTCCTCCTCATAGTGTTCAGCACAGCTACAAGTTAGTGTAGTGCGACCTCTGCACAGTGTTCAGCTAAAGCTACAAGTTAGTGTAGTGTGTACTCTGAACAGTGTTCAGCTAAAGCTACAAGTTAGTGTAGTGCGACCTCTGCACAGTGTTCAGCTAAAGCTACAAGTTAGTGTAGTGCGACCTCTGCACAGTGTTCAGCTAAAGCTACAAGTTGGTGTAGTGCGTCCTCTGAACAGTGTTCAGCTAAAGCTACAAGTTAGTGTAGTGCACAGTGTTCAGCTAAAGCTACAAGTTAGTGTAGTGCGTTCTCCTCATAGTGTTCAGCACAGCTACAAGTTAGTGTAGTGCGACCTCTGCACAGTGTTCAGCTAAAGCTACAAATTAGTGTAATGTGTCCTCTGAACAGTGTTCAGCTATAGCAAGAAGTTAGTGTAGTGCACAGTGTTCAGCTAAAGCTTCAAGTTAGTGTAGTGCATCCTCCTCACGATGTTCGGCTAAAGCTACAAGTTAGTGTACTGTGTCCTCCTCAAAGTATTCTGCTAAAGCTACAAGTTAGTGTAGTGCGTCCTCGGAACAGTGTGCAGCTAAAGCTACAAGTTAGTGTAGTGCACAGTGTTCAGCTAAAGCTACAAGTTAGTGTAGTGCGTCCTCCTCACATTGTTCAGCTAAAGCTACAAGTTAGTGTAGTGCGTCCTCTGAACAATGTTCAGCCAAAGCTACAAGTTAGTGTAGTGCACAGTGTACAGTTAAAGCTACAAGTTAGTGTAGTACGTCCTCCTCATAGTTTTCAGCTAAAGCTACAAGTTAGTGTAATGCGACCTCTGCACAGTGTTCGGCTAAAGCTACAAGTTAGTGTAGTGCGTCCTCTGAACAGTGTTCAGCTAAAGCTACAAGTTAGTTTAGTGTGACCTCTGCACAGTGTTCAGCTAAAGCTACAAGTTAGTGTAGTGCGTCCTCTGAACATTGTTCAGCTAAAGCTACAATTTAATGTACTACACAGTGTTCAGCTAAAGCTTCAAGTTAGTGTAGTGCGTCCTCCTCATAGTGTTCAGCACAGCTACAAGTTAGTGTAGTGCGACCTCTGCACAGTGTTCAGCTAAAGCTACAAGTTAGTGTAGTGTGTCCTCTGAACAGTGTTCAGCTAAAGCTACAAGTTAGTGTAGTGCACATTGTTCAGCTAAAGCTACAAGTTAGTGTAGTGCGTCCTCCTCACAGTGTTCGGCTAAAGCTACAAGTTAGTGTACTGTGTCCTCCTAATAGAATTCTGCTAAAGCTACAAGTTAGTGTAGTGCGTCCTCAGAACAGTGTGCAGCTAAAGCTACAAGTTAGTGTAGTGCAGTGTTCAGCTAAAGCTACAAGTTAGTGTAGTGCATCCTCTGAACAATGATCAGCCAAAGCTACAAGTTAGTGTAGTGCACAGTGTTCAGTTAAAGCTACAAGTTAGTGTAGTGCATACTCCTCATAGTGTTCAGCTAAAGCTACAAGTTAGTGTAGTGCGACCTCTGAACAGTGTTCAGCTAAAGCTACAAGTTAGTTTAGTGTGACCTCTGCACAGTGTTCAGCTAAAGCTACAAGTTAGTGTAATAGTGTTCAGCTAAAGCTACAAGTTAGTGTAGTGCGACCTCTGCACAGTGTTCAGCTAAAGCTACAAGTTAGTGTAGTGCGACCTCTGCATAGTTTTCAGCTAAAGCTACAAGTTGGTGTAGTGCGTCCTCTGAACAGTGTTCAGCTAAAGCTACAAGTTAGTGTAGTGCACAGTGTTCAGCTAAAGCTACAAGTTAGTGTAGTGCGTTCTCCTCATAGTGTTCAGCACAGCTACAAGTTAGTGTAGTGCGACCTCTGCACAGTGTTAAGCTAAAGCTACAAGTTAGTGTAGTGTGTCTTCTGAACAGTGTTCAGCTAAAGCTACAAGTTAGTGTAGTGCACAGTGTTCAGCTAAAGCTACAAGTTAGTGTAGTGCGTCCTCCTCATAGTGTTCGGCTAAAGCTAAAGTTAGTGTACTGTGTCCTCCTCACAGTATTCTGCTAAAGCTACAAGTTAGTGTAGTGCGTCCTCAGAACAGTGTGCAGCTAAAGCTACAAGTTAGTGTAGTGCACAGTGTTCAGCTAAAGCTACAAGTTATTGTAGTGCGTCCTCCTCACAGTGTTCAGCTAAAGCTACAAGTTAGTGTAGTGCGTCCTCCTCACAGTGTTCAGCTAAATCTACAAGTTAGTGTAGTGCGACCTCTGCACAGTGTTCGGCTAAAGCTACAAGTTAGTGTAGTGCATCCTCTGAACAGTGTACAGCTAAAGCTACAAGTTAGTTTAGTTTGACCTCTGCACAGTGTTCAGCTAAAGCTACAAGTTAGTTTAGTGTGACATTTTGCAGCTAAAGCTACAAATTAGTGTAGTGCACAGTGTTCAGCTAAAGCTACAAATTAGTGTAGTGCGTCCTCCTCACAGTGTTCAGCTAAAGCTACAAGTTAGTGTAGTGCGTCCTCCTCATAGTGTTCAGCACAGCTACAAGTTAGTGTAGTGCGACCTCTGCACAGTGTTCAGCTAAAGCTACAAGTTAGTGTAGTGTGTCCTCTGAACAGTGTTCAGCTAAAGCTACAGGTTAATGTAGTGCACATTGTTCAGCTAAAGCTACAAGTTAGTGTAGTGCGTCCTCCTCACAGTGTTCGGCTAAAGCTACAAGTTAGTGTACTGTGTCCTCCTCACAGTATTCTGCTAAAGCTACAAGTTAGTGTAGTGCGTCCTCAGAACAGTGTGCAGCTAAATTTACAAGTTAGTGTAGTGCACAGTGTTCAGCTATAGCTACAAGTTAGTGTAGTGCATCCTCCTCACAGTGTTCAGCTAAAGCTACAAGTTAGTGTAGTGCGTCCTCCTTATAGTGTTCAGCTAAAGCTACAAGGTAGTGTAGTGCGACCTCTGAACGGTGTTCAGCTAAAGCTACAAGTTAGTTTAATGTGACCTCTGCACAGTGTTCAGCTAAAGCTACAAGTTAGTGTAATAGTGTTCAGCTAAAGCTACAAGTTAGTGTAGTGCGACCTCTGCACAGTGTTCAGCTAAAGCTACAAGTTAGTGTAGTGCGACCTCTTCATAGTGTTCAGCTAAAGCTACAAGTTGGTGTAGTGCGTCCTCTGAACAGTGTTCAGCTAAAGCTACAAGTTAGTGTAGTGCACAGTGTTCAGCTAAAGCTAAAAGTTAGTGTAGTGCGTTCTCCTCATAGTGTTCAGCACAGCTACAAGTTAGTGTAGTGCGACCTCTGCACAGTGTTAAGCTAAAGCTACAAGTTAGTGTAGTGTGTCTTCTGAACAGTGTTCAGCCTAAAGCTACAAGTTAGTGTAGTGCACAGTGTTCAGCTAAAGCTACAAGTTAGTGTAGTGCGTCCCCCTTAATAGTGTTCGGCTAAAGCTACAAGTTAGTGTACTGTGTCCTCCTCACAGTATTATGCTAAAGCTACAAGTTAGTGTAGTGCATCCTCAGAACAGTGTGCAGCTAAAGCTACAAGTTAGTGTAGTGCACAGTGTTCAGCTAAAGCTACAAGTTAGTGTAGTGCATCCTCCTCACAGTGTTCAGCTAAAGCTACAAGTTAGTGTAGTGCGTCCTCCTCACAGTGTTCAGCTAAATCTACAAGTTAGTGTAGTGCGACCTCTACACAGTGTTCGGCTAAAGCTACAAGTTAGTGTAGTGCGTCCTCTGAACAGTGTTCAGCTAAAGCTACAAGTTTGTTTAGTGTGACCTCTGCACAGTGTTCAGCTAAAGCTACAAGTTAGTGTAACAGTGTTCAGCTAAAGCTACAAGTTAGTTTAGTGTGACCTCTTCACAGTGTTCAGCTAAAGCTACAAGTTAGTGTAGTGTAACCTCTGCACAGTGTTCAGCTAAAGCTACAAGTTAGTGTAGTGCGTTCTCTGAACAGTGTTCAGCTAAAGCTACAAGTTAGTGTAGTGCACAGTGTTTAGCTAAAGCTACAAGTTAGTGTAGTGCGACCTCTGCACAGTGTTCAGCTAAAGCTACAAGTTAGTGTAGTGTGACCTCTGCACAGTGTTCAGCTATAGCTAAAAGTTAGTTTAGTGTGTCCACTGAACAGTGTTCAGCTAAAGCTACAAGTTAGTGTAGTGCACAGTGTTCAGCTAAAGCTACAAGTTAGTGTAGTGTGTCCTCCTCACAGTATTCAGCAAAAGCTACAAGTTAGTGTAGTGCGTCCTCTGAACATTGTGCAGCTAAAGCTACAAGTTAGTGTAGTGCACAGTGTTCAGCTAAAGCTACAAGTTAGTGTAGTGCGTCCTCCTCACAGTGTTCAGCTAAAGCTACAAGTTAGTATAGTGCGTCCTCTGAACAGTGTTCAGCTAAAGCTACAATTTAGTGTAGTGTGTCCTCTGAACAGTGTTCAGCTAAAGCTACAAGTTAGTGTAGTGCACAGTTTTCAGCTAAAGCTACAAGTTATTGTAGTGCGTCCTCCTCACAGTGTTTATCTAAAGCTATACGTTAGTGTAGTGCGTCCTCTGAACTGTGTTCAGCTAAAGCTACAAGTTAGTGTAGTGCACAGTGTTCAGCTAAAGCTACAAGTTAGTGTAGTGCGTCCTCCTCACAGTGTTCAGCTAAAGCTACAAGTTAGTGTAGTGCCTCCTCTTCACAGTGTTCAGCTAAAGCTACAAGTTAGTGTAGTGCGACCTCTGCACAGGGTTCAGCTAAAGCTACAAGTAAGTGTAGTGCGTCCTCTGAACAGTGTTCAGCCAAAGCTACAAGTTAGTGTAGTGCACAGTGTTCAGTTAAAGCTACAAGTTAGTGTAGTGCGTCCTCCTCACAGTGTTCAGCTAAAGCTACAAGTTAGAGTAGTGCGACCTCTGCACAGTGTTCAGCTAAAGTTACCAGTTAGTGTAGTGTGTTCTCTGAACAGTGTTCAGCTAAAGCTACAAGTTAGTGTAGTGCACAGTGTTCAGCTAAAGCTACAAGTTAGTGTAGTGTGACTTCTGCACAGTGTTCAGATAAAGCTTCAAGTTAGTGTAGTGCGACCTCTGCACAGTGTTCAGCTAAAGCTACAAGTTAGTGTAGTGCATCCTCTGAACAGTGTTCAGCCAAAGCTACAAGTTAGTGTAGTGCACAGTGTTCAGCTAAAGCTACAAGTTAGTGTAGTGCGTCCTCCTCACAGTGTTCAGCTAAAGCTACAAGTTAGAGTAGTGCGACCTCTGCACAGTGTTCAGCTAAAGTTACCAGTTAGTGTAGTGCGTTCTCTGAACAGTGTTCAGCTAAAGCTACAAGTTAGTGTAGTGCACAGTGTTCAGCTAAAGCTACAAGTTAGTGTAGTGCGACCTCTGCACAGTGTTCAGCTAAAGCTGCAAGTTAGTGTAGTGCGACCCCTGCACAATGTTCAGCTAAAGCTACAAGTTAGTGTAGTGCGTCCTCTGAACAGTGTTCAGTTAAAGCTACAAGTTAGTGTAGTGCAGTGTTCAGCTAAAGCTACAAGTTAGTGTAGTGCATCCTCTGAACAATGATCAGCCAAAGCTACAAGTTAGTGTAGTGCACAGTGTTCAGTTAAAGCTACAAGTTAGTGTAGTGCATACTCCTCATAGTGTTCAGCTAAAGCTACAAGTTAGTGTAGTGCGACCTCTGAACAGTGTTCAGCTAAAGCTACAAGTTAGTTTAGTGTGACCTCTGCACAGTGTTCAGCTAAAGCTACAAGTTAGTGTAATAGTGTTCAGCTAAAGCTACAAGTTAGTGTAGTGCGACCTCTGCACAGTGTTCAGCTAAAGCTACAAGTTAGTGTAGTGCGACCTCTGCATAGTTTTCAGCTAAAGCTACAAGTTGGTGTAGTGCGTCCTCTGAACAGTGTTCAGCTAAAGCTACAAGTTAGTGTAGTGCACAGTGTTCAGCTAAAGCTACAAGTTAGTGTAGTGCGTTCTCCTCATAGTGTTCAGCACAGCTACAAGTTAGTGTAGTGCGACCTCTGCACAGTGTTAAGCTAAAGCTACAAGTTAGTGTAGTGTGTCTTCTGAACAGTGTTCAGCTAAAGCTACAAGTTAGTGTAGTGCACAGTGTTCAGCTAAAGCTACAAGTTAGTGTAGTGCGTCCTCCTCATAGTGTTCGGCTAAAGCTAAAGTTAGTGTACTGTGTCCTCCTCACAGTATTCTGCTAAAGCTACAAGTTAGTGTAGTGCGTCCTCAGAACAGTGTGCAGCTAAAGCTACAAGTTAGTGTAGTGCACAGTGTTCAGCTAAAGCTACAAGTTATTGTAGTGCGTCCTCCTCACAGTGTTCAGCTAAAGCTACAAGTTAGTGTAGTGCGTCCTCCTCACAGTGTTCAGCTAAATCTACAAGTTAGTGTAGTGCGACCTCTGCACAGTGTTCGGCTAAAGCTACAAGTTAGTGTAGTGCATCCTCTGAACAGTGTACAGCTAAAGCTACAAGTTAGTTTAGTTTGACCTCTGCACAGTGTTCAGCTAAAGCTACAAGTTAGTTTAGTGTGACATTTTGCAGCTAAAGCTACAAATTAGTGTAGTGCACAGTGTTCAGCTAAAGCTACAAATTAGTGTAGTGCGTCCTCCTCACAGTGTTCAGCTAAAGCTACAAGTTAGTGTAGTGCGTCCTCCTCATAGTGTTCAGCACAGCTACAAGTTAGTGTAGTGCGACCTCTGCACAGTGTTCAGCTAAAGCTACAAGTTAGTGTAGTGTGTCCTCTGAACAGTGTTCAGCTAAAGCTACAGGTTAATGTAGTGCACATTGTTCAGCTAAAGCTACAAGTTAGTGTAGTGCGTCCTCCTCACAGTGTTCGGCTAAAGCTACAAGTTAGTGTACTGTGTCCTCCTCACAGTATTCTGCTAAAGCTACAAGTTAGTGTAGTGCGTCCTCAGAACAGTGTGCAGCTAAATTTACAAGTTAGTGTAGTGCACAGTGTTCAGCTATAGCTACAAGTTAGTGTAGTGCATCCTCCTCACAGTGTTCAGCTAAAGCTACAAGTTAGTGTAGTGCGTCCTCCTTATAGTGTTCAGCTAAAGCTACAAGGTAGTGTAGTGCGACCTCTGAACGGTGTTCAGCTAAAGCTACAAGTTAGTTTAATGTGACCTCTGCACAGTGTTCAGCTAAAGCTACAAGTTAGTGTAATAGTGTTCAGCTAAAGCTACAAGTTAGTGTAGTGCGACCTCTGCACAGTGTTCAGCTAAAGCTACAAGTTAGTGTAGTGCGACCTCTTCATAGTGTTCAGCTAAAGCTACAAGTTGGTGTAGTGCGTCCTCTGAACAGTGTTCAGCTAAAGCTACAAGTTAGTGTAGTGCACAGTGTTCAGCTAAAGCTAAAAGTTAGTGTAGTGCGTTCTCCTCATAGTGTTCAGCACAGCTACAAGTTAGTGTAGTGCGACCTCTGCACAGTGTTAAGCTAAAGCTACAAGTTAGTGTAGTGTGTCTTCTGAACAGTGTTCAGCCTAAAGCTACAAGTTAGTGTAGTGCACAGTGTTCAGCTAAAGCTACAAGTTAGTGTAGTGCGTCCCCCTTAATAGTGTTCGGCTAAAGCTACAAGTTAGTGTACTGTGTCCTCCTCACAGTATTATGCTAAAGCTACAAGTTAGTGTAGTGCATCCTCAGAACAGTGTGCAGCTAAAGCTACAAGTTAGTGTAGTGCACAGTGTTCAGCTAAAGCTACAAGTTAGTGTAGTGCATCCTCCTCACAGTGTTCAGCTAAAGCTACAAGTTAGTGTAGTGCGTCCTCCTCACAGTGTTCAGCTAAATCTACAAGTTAGTGTAGTGCGACCTCTACACAGTGTTCGGCTAAAGCTACAAGTTAGTGTAGTGCGTCCTCTGAACAGTGTTCAGCTAAAGCTACAAGTTTGTTTAGTGTGACCTCTGCACAGTGTTCAGCTAAAGCTACAAGTTAGTGTAACAGTGTTCAGCTAAAGCTACAAGTTAGTTTAGTGTGACCTCTTCACAGTGTTCAGCTAAAGCTACAAGTTAGTGTAGTGTAACCTCTGCACAGTGTTCAGCTAAAGCTACAAGTTAGTGTAGTGCGTTCTCTGAACAGTGTTCAGCTAAAGCTACAAGTTAGTGTAGTGCACAGTGTTTAGCTAAAGCTACAAGTTAGTGTAGTGCGACCTCTGCACAGTGTTCAGCTAAAGCTACAAGTTAGTGTAGTGTGACCTCTGCACAGTGTTCAGCTATAGCTAAAAGTTAGTTTAGTGTGTCCACTGAACAGTGTTCAGCTAAAGCTACAAGTTAGTGTAGTGCACAGTGTTCAGCTAAAGCTACAAGTTAGTGTAGTGTGTCCTCCTCACAGTATTCAGCAAAAGCTACAAGTTAGTGTAGTGCGTCCTCTGAACATTGTGCAGCTAAAGCTACAAGTTAGTGTAGTGCACAGTGTTCAGCTAAAGCTACAAGTTAGTGTAGTGCGTCCTCCTCACAGTGTTCAGCTAAAGCTACAAGTTAGTATAGTGCGTCCTCTGAACAGTGTTCAGCTAAAGCTACAATTTAGTGTAGTGTGTCCTCTGAACAGTGTTCAGCTAAAGCTACAAGTTAGTGTAGTGCACAGTTTTCAGCTAAAGCTACAAGTTATTGTAGTGCGTCCTCCTCACAGTGTTTATCTAAAGCTATACGTTAGTGTAGTGCGTCCTCTGAACTGTGTTCAGCTAAAGCTACAAGTTAGTGTAGTGCACAGTGTTCAGCTAAAGCTACAAGTTAGTGTAGTGCGTCCTCCTCACAGTGTTCAGCTAAAGCTACAAGTTAGTGTAGTGCCTCCTCTTCACAGTGTTCAGCTAAAGCTACAAGTTAGTGTAGTGCGACCTCTGCACAGGGTTCAGCTAAAGCTACAAGTAAGTGTAGTGCGTCCTCTGAACAGTGTTCAGCCAAAGCTACAAGTTAGTGTAGTGCACAGTGTTCAGTTAAAGCTACAAGTTAGTGTAGTGCGTCCTCCTCACAGTGTTCAGCTAAAGCTACAAGTTAGAGTAGTGCGACCTCTGCACAGTGTTCAGCTAAAGTTACCAGTTAGTGTAGTGTGTTCTCTGAACAGTGTTCAGCTAAAGCTACAAGTTAGTGTAGTGCACAGTGTTCAGCTAAAGCTACAAGTTAGTGTAGTGTGACTTCTGCACAGTGTTCAGATAAAGCTTCAAGTTAGTGTAGTGCGACCTCTGCACAGTGTTCAGCTAAAGCTACAAGTTAGTGTAGTGCATCCTCTGAACAGTGTTCAGCCAAAGCTACAAGTTAGTGTAGTGCACAGTGTTCAGCTAAAGCTACAAGTTAGTGTAGTGCGTCCTCCTCACAGTGTTCAGCTAAAGCTACAAGTTAGAGTAGTGCGACCTCTGCACAGTGTTCAGCTAAAGTTACCAGTTAGTGTAGTGCGTTCTCTGAACAGTGTTCAGCTAAAGCTACAAGTTAGTGTAGTGCACAGTGTTCAGCTAAAGCTACAAGTTAGTGTAGTGCGACCTCTGCACAGTGTTCAGCTAAAGCTGCAAGTTAGTGTAGTGCGACCCCTGCACAATGTTCAGCTAAAGCTACAAGTTAGTGTAGTGCGTCCTCTGAACAGTGTTCAGTTAAAGCTACAAGTTAGTGTAGTGCACAGTGTTCAGCTAAAGGTACAAGTTAGTGTAGTGCGTCCTCCTCACAGTGTTCAGCTAAAGCTACAAGTTAGTGTAGTGCGTCCTTCTCACAGTATTCAGCTAAAGCTACAATTTATTGTAGTGCGTCCTCCTCACAGTGTTCAGCTAAAGCTACAAGTTAGTGTAGTGCACAGTGTTCAGCTAAAGCTACAAGTTAGTGTAGTGCATCCTCCTCACAGTGTTCAGCTAAAGCTACAAGTTAGTGTAGTGCGTCCTCCTCACAGTTTTCAGCTAAAGCTACAAGTTAGTGTAGTGCGACCTCTGCACAGTGTTCAGCTAAAGCTACAAGTTAGTGTAGTGTGTCCTCTGAACAGTGTTCAGCCAAAGCTACCTGTAGAAGGTTGGTGGTGTTTTCCTGATCCTATCACTACCGCAGGCAGCTACATTATTTTAACGTTAGCGTAGTGCATCCTTTTCACAGTGTTCAGCTAAAGCAACAAGTAGAAGGTTGGTTGTGTTTTCCTGATCCTATCGCTACCGCAGGCAGCTGCATTATTTACACGTTAGTGTAGTGCGACCTCTGCACAGTGTTCAGCTAAATCTACCTGTAGAAGGTTGGTGGTGTTTTCCTAATCCTATCACTACCGCAAGCAGCTACATTATTTTAACGTTAGTGTGGTGCGTCCTCTGCACATTGTTCAGCTAAAGCTATCTGTAGAAGTTTGGTGGTGTTTTCATGATCCTATCACTACCGCAGGCAGCTACATTATTTATATGTTAGTGTAGTGCGACCTCTGCCCAGTGTTCAGCTAAAGCTACCTGTAGAAGGTTGGTGGTGTTTTCTTGATCCTATCACTACCGCAGGCACCTACTTTATTTTAACGTTAGTGTAGTGCGTCCTCTGCACAGTGTTCAGCTCAAGCTATCTGTAGAAGGTTGGTGGTGTTTTCCTGATCCTTTCACTACCGCAAGCAGCTACATTATTTACACGTTAGTGTAGTGTGACCTCTGCACAGTGTTCAGCTTAAGCTACCTGTAGAAGGTTGGTGGTGTTTTCCTGATCCTATCACTACCGCAGACAGCTACATTATTTTAACATTAGTGTAGTGCGTCCTCTGCACAGTGTTCAGCTAAAGCTATCTGTAGAAGGTTGGTGGTGTTTTCCTGATCCTATCACTACCGCAGGCAGCTACATTTTTTACACGTTAGTGTAGTGCGACCTCTGTACAGTGTTCGGCTAAAGCTACAGGTTAGTGTAGTGCGTCCTCTGAACAGTGTTAAGCTAATGCTACAAGTTAGTTTAGTGTGACCTCTGCACAGTGTTCAGCTAAAGCTATAAGTTAGTGTAGTGCGACCTCTGCACAGTGTTCAGCTAAAGCTACAAGTTAGTGTAGTGCGTTCTCTGAACAGTGTATAGCTAAAGCAACAAGTTAGTGTAGTGCACAGTGTTTAGCTAAAGCTACAAGTTAGTGTAGTGCGACCTCCTCACAGTGTTCAGCTAAAGCTACAAGTTAGTGTAGTGTGTCCTCTGAACAGTGTTCAGCTAAAGCTACAAGTTAGTGTAGTGCGCAGTGTTCAGCTAAAGCTTCAAGTTATTGTAGTGGGTCCTCCTCACAGTGTTCATCTAAAGCTACAAGTTAGTGTAGTGCGTCCTCCTCACAGTGTTCAGCTAAAGCTACAAGTTAGTGTAGTGCGACCTCTGCACAGTGTTCAGCTAAAGCTACAAGTTAGGATAGTGCGTCCTCTGAACAATGTTCAGCCAAAGCTACAAGTTAGTGTAGTGCACAGTGTTCAGTTAAAGCTACAAGTTAGTGTAGTGCGTCCTCCTCACAGTGTTCAGCTAAAGCTACAAGTTAGTGTAGTGTGACCTCTGCACAGTGTTCGGCTAAAGCTACAAGTTAGTGTAGTGCGTCCTCTGAACAGTGTTCAGCTAAAGCTACAAGTTAGTGTAGTGTGACCTCTGCACAGTGTTCGGCTAAAGCTACAAGTTAGTGTAGTGCGTCCTCTGAACAGTGTTCAGCTAAAGCTACAAGTTTGTTTAGTGTGACCTCTGCACAGTGTTCAGCTAAAGCTACAAGTTAGTGTAACAGTGTTCAGCTAAAGCTACAAGTTAGTTTAGTGTGACCTCTGCACAGTGTTCAGCTAAAGCTACAAGTTAGTGTAGTGCAACCTCTGCACAGTGTTCAGCTAAAGCTACAAGTTAGTGTAGTGCGTTCTCTGAACAGTGTTCAGCTAAAGCTACAAGTTAGTGTAGTGCACAGTGTTTAACTAAAGCTACAAGTTAGTGTAGTGTGACCTCTGCACAGTGTTCAGCTAAAGCTACAAGTTAGTGTAGTGCGACCTCTGCACAGTGTTTAGCTAAAGCTACAAGTTAGTGTAGTGTGTCCTCTGAACAGTGTTCAGCTAAAGCTACAAGTTAGTGTAGTGCACAGTGTTCAGCTAAAGCTACAAGTTAGTGTAGTGCGTCTTCTGAACAGTGTTCAGCTAAAGCTACAAGTTAGTGTAGTGTGTCCTCCTCACAGTATTCAGCTAAAGCTACAAGTTAGTGTAGTGCGTCCTCTGAACAGTGTGCAGCTAAAGCTACAAGTTAGTGTAGTGCACAGTGTTCAGCTAAAGCTACAAGTTAGTGTAGTGCGTCCTCCTCACAGTGTTCAGCTAAAGCTACAAGTTAGTGTAGTGCGTCCTCTGAACAGTTTTCAGCTAAAGCTACAAGCTAGTGTAGTGTGTCCTCTGAACAGTGTTCAGCTAAAGCTACAAGTTAGTGTAGTGCACAGTTTTCAGCTAAAGCTACAAGTTATTGTAGTGCGTCCTCCTCACAGTGTTCATCTAAAGCTACAAGTTAGTGTAGTGCGTCCTCCTCACAGTGTTCAGCTAAAGCTACAAGTTAGTGTAGTGCGTCCTCTGAACAGTGTTCAGCTAAAGCTACAAGTTAATGTAGTGTGTCCTCAGAACAGTGTTCAGCTAAAGCTACAAGTTAGTGTAGTGCACAGTGTTCAGCTAAAGCTACAAGTTATTGTAGTGCATCCTCCTCACAGTGTTCATCTAAAGCTACAAGTTAGTGTAGTGCGCCCTCCTCACAGTGTTCAGCTAAAGCTACAAGTTAGTGTAGTGCGTCCTCTGAGCAGTGTTCAGCTAAAGCTACAAGTTAGTGTAGTGTGTCCTCTGAACAGTGTTCAGCTAAAGCTACAAGTTAGTGTAGTGCACAGTGTTCAGCTAAAGCTACAAGTTATTGTATTGCGTCCTCCTATCAGTGTTCATCTAAAGCTAGAAGTTAGTGTAGTGCGTCCTCCTCACAGTGTTCAGCTAAAGCTACAAGTTAGTGGAGTGCGACCTCTGCACAGTGTTCAGCTAAAGCTACAAGTTAGGATAGTGCGTCCTCTGAACAATGTTTAGCCAAAGCTACAAGTTAGTGTAGTGCACAGTGTTCAGTTAAAGCTACAAGTTAGTGTAGTGCGTCCTCCTCACAGTGTTTAGCTAAAGCTACAAGTTAGTGTAGTGCGACCTCTAGACAGTGTTCGGCTAAAGTTACAAGTTAGTGTAGTGCATCCTCTGAACAGTGTTCGGCTAAAGCTACAAGTTTTTTTAGTGTGACCTCTGCACAGTGTTCAGCTAAAGCTAAAAGTTAATGTAACAGTGTTCAGCTAAAGCTACAAGTTAGTTTAGTGTGACCTCTGCACAGTGTTCAGCTAAAGCTACAAGTTAGTGTAGTGCCACCTCTGCACAGTGTTAAGCTAAAGCTACAAGTTAGTGTAGTGCGTTCTCTGAACAGTGTTCAGCTAAAGCTTCAAGTTAGTGTAGTGCACAATGTTTAGCTAAAGCTACAAGTTAGTGTAGTGCGACCTCTGCACAGTGTTCAGCTAAAGCTACAAGTTAGTGTAGTGTGACCTCTGCACAGTGTTCAGCTAAAGCTAAAAGTTAGTGTAGTGTGTCCTCTGAACAGTGTTCAGCTAAAGCTACAAGTTAGTGTAGTGCACAGTGTTCAGCTAAAGCTACAAGTTAGTGTAGTTCGTCTTCTGAACAGTGTTCAGCTAAAGCTACAAGTTAGTGTAGTGTGTCCTCCTCACAGTATTTAGCTAAAGCTACAAGTTAGTGTAGTGCGTCCTCTGAACAGTGTGCAGCTAAAGCTACAAGTTAGTGTAGTGCACAGTGTTCAGCTAAAGCTACAAGTTAGTGTAGTGTGTCCTCCTCACAGTGTTCAGCTAAAGCTTCAAGTTACTATAGCGCGTCCTCTGAACAGTGTTCAGCTAAAGCTACAAGTTAGTGTAGTGTGTCTTCTGAACAGTGTTCAGCTAAAGCTACAAGTTAGTGTAGTGCACAGTTTTCAGCTAAAGCTACAAGTTATTGTAGTGCGTCCTCCTCACAGTGTTCATCTAAAGCTACACGTTAGTGTAGTGCGTCCTCTGAACTGTGTTCAGCTAAAGCTACAAGTTAGTGTAGTGCACAGTGTTCAGCTAAAGCTACAAGTTAGTGTAGTGCGTCCTCCTTACAGTGTTCAGCTAAAGCTACAAGTTAGTGTAGTGCCTCCTCCTCACAGTGTTCAGCTAAAGCTACAAGTTAGTGTAGTGCGACCTCTGCACAGGGTTCAGCTAAAGCTACAAGTAAGTGTAGTGCGTCCTCTGAACAGTGTTCAGCCAAAGCTACAAGTTAGTGTAGTGCACAGTGTTCAGTTAAAGCTACAAGTTAGTGTAGTGCGTCCTCCTCACAGTGTTCAGCTAAAGCTACAAGTTAGAGTAGTGCGACCTCTGCACAGTGTTCGGCTAAAGTTACCAGTTAGTGTAGTGCGTTCTCTGAGTAGTGTTCAGCTAAAGCTACAAGTTAGTGTAGTGCACAGTGTTCAGCTAAAGCTACAAGTTAGTGTAGTGTGACTTCTGCACAGTGTTCAGATAAAGCTTCAAGTTAGTGTAGTGCGACCTCTGCACAGTGTTCAGCTAAAGCTACAAGTTAGTGTAGTGCATCCTCTGAACAGTGTTCAGCTAAAGCTACAAGTTAGTGTAGTGCACAGTGTTCAGCTAAAGCTACAAGTTAGTGTAGTGCGTCCTCCTCATAGTGTTCAGCTAAAGCTACAAGTTAGTGTAGTGCGACCTCTGCACAATGTTCAGCGAAAGCTACAAGTTAGTGTAGTGCGTCCTCTGAACAGTGTTCAGCTAAAGCTACAAGTTAGTGTAGTGCACAGTGTTCAGCTAAAGGTACAAGTTAGTGTAGTGCGTCCTCCTCACAGTGTTCAGCTAAAGCTACAAGTTAGTGTAGTGCGTCCTCCTCACAGTATTCAGCTAAAGCTACAATTTATTGTAGTGCGTCCTCTGAACAGTGTGCAGCTAAAGCTACAAGTTAGTGTAGTGCACAGTGTTCAGCTAAAGCTACAAGTTAGTGTAGTGCATCCTCCTCACAGTGTTCAGCTAAAGCTACAAGTTAGTGTAGTGCGACCTCTGCACAGTGTTCACCCAAAGCTATCTGTAGAAGGTTGGTGGTGTTTTCCTGATCCTATCACTAGCGCAGGCAGCTACATTATTTACACGTTAGTGTAGTGCGTCCTCTGCACAGTGTTCAGCTAAAGCTACCTGTAGAAGGTTGGTGGTGTTTTCCTGATCCTAATACTACCGCAGGCAGCTACATTATTTTAACGTTAGTGTAGTGCATCCTCTTCACAGTGTTCAGCTAAAGCAACAAGTAGAAGGTTGGTGGTGTTTTCCTGATCCTATCACTACCGCAGGCAGCTACATTATTTGCATGTTAGTGTAGTGCGACCTCTTCACAGTGTTCAGCTAAAGCTACCTGTAGAAGGTTGGTGGTGTTTTCCTGATTCTATCACTACCACAGACAGCTACATTATTTACACGTTAGTGTAGTGTGACCTCTGCACAGTGTTCAGCTAAAGCTACCTGTAGAAGGTTGGTGGTGTTTTCCTGATCCTATCACTACCGCAGACAGCTACATTATTTTAACGTTAGTGTAGTGCATCCTCTGCACAGTGTTCAGCTAAAGCTATCTGTAGAAGGTTGGTGGTGTTTTCCTGATCCTATCACTACCGCAGGCAGCTACATTATTTACACGTTAGTGTAGTGCGACCTCTGCACAGTGTTCGGCTAAAGCTACAAGTTAGTGTAGTGTGTCCTCTGAACAGTGTTAAGCTAAAGCTTCAAGTTAGTGTAGTGCGACCTCTGCACAGTGTTCAGCTAAAGCTACAAGTTAGTGTAGTGCATCCTCTGAACAGTGTTCAGCTAAAGCTACAAGTTAGTGTAGTGCACAGTGTTCAGCTAAAGCTACAAGTTAGTGTAGTGCATCCTCCTCATAGTGTTCAGCTAAAGCTACAAGTTAGTGTAGTGCGACCTCTGCACAATGTTCAGCGAAAGCTACAAGTTAGTATACTGCGTCCTCTGAACAGTGTTCAGCTAAAGCTACAAGTTAGTGTAGTGCACAGTGTTCAGCTAAAGGTACAAGTTAGTGTAGTGCGTCCTCCTCACAGTGTTCAGCTAAAGCTACAAGTTAGTGTAGTGCGTCCTCCTCACAGTATTCAGCTAAAGCTACAATTTATTGTAGTGCATCCTCTGAACAGTGTGCAGCTAAAGCTACAAGTTAGTGTAGTGCACAGTGTTTAGCTAAAGCTACAAGTTAGTGTAGTGCATCCTCCTCACAGTGTTCAGCTAAAGCTACAAGTTAGTGTAGTGCGACCTCTGCACAGTGTTCACCTAAAGCTATCTGTAGAAGGTTGGTGGTGTTTTCCTGATCCTATCACTAGCGCAGGCAGCTACATTATTTACACGTTAGTGTAGTGCGTCCTCTGCACAGTGTTCAGCTAAAGCTACCTGTAGAAGGTTGGTGGTGTTTTCCTGATCCTATCACTACTGCAGGCAGCTACATTATTTTAACGTTAGTGTAGTGCATCCTCTTCACAGTGTTCAGCTAAAGCAACAAGTAGAAGGTTGGTGGTGTTTTCCTGATCCTATCACTACCGCAGGCAGCTACATTATTTACATGTTAGTGTAGTGCGACCTCTTCACAGTGTTCAGCTAAAGCTACCTGTAGAAGGTTGGTGGTGTTTTCCTGATTCTATCACTACCACAGACAGCTACATTATTTACACGTTAGTGTAGTGTGACCTCGGCACAGTGTTCAGCTAAAGCTACCTGTAGAAGGTTGGTGGTGTTTTCCTGATCCTATCACTACCGCAGACAGCTACATTATTTTAACGTTAGTGTAGTGCATCCTCTGCACAGTGTTCAGCTAAAGCTATCTGTAGAAGGCTGGTGGTGTTTTCCTGATCCTATCACTACCGCAGGCAGCTACATTATTTACACGTTAGTGTAGTGCGACCTCTGCACAGTGTTCGGCTAAAGCTACAAGTTAGTGTAGTGCGTCCTCTGAACAGTGTTAAGCTAAAGCTACAAGTTAGTGTAGTGCGACCTCTGCACAGTGTTCAGCTAAAGCTACAAGTTAGTGTAGTGCAACCTCTGCACAGTGTTCAGCTAAAGCTACAAGTTAGTGTAGTGCACAATGTTCAGCTAAAGCTACAAGTTAGTGTAGTGCGTCCTCCTCATAGTGTTCAGCTAAAGCTACAAGTTAGTGTAGTGTGACCTCTGCACAATGTTCAGCTAAAGCTACAAGTTAGTGTAGTGCGTCCTCCTCATAGTGTTCAGCTAAAGCTACAAGTTAGTGTAGTGCGACCTCTGCACAATGTTCAGCTAAAGCTACAAGTTAGTTTAGTGCGTCCTCTGAGGAGTGTTCAGCTAAAGCTACAAGTTAGTGTAGTGCACAGTGTTCAGCTAAAGCTACAAGTTAGTGTAGTGCGTCCTCCTCACAGTGTTCAGCTAAAGGTACAAGTTAGTGTAGGGCGTCCTCCTCACAGTATTCAGCTAAAGCTACAAGTTAGTGTAGTGCGTCCTCTGAGCAGTGTGCAGCTAAAGCTACAAGTTAGTGTAGTGCACAGTGTTCAGCTAAAGCTACAAGTTAGTGTAGTGCATCCTCCTCACAGTGTTCAGCTAAAGCTACAAGTTAGTGTAGTGCGTCCTCTGAACAGTGTTCAGCTAAAGCTACAAGTTAGTGTAGTGCACAGTGTTCAGCTAAAGCTACAAGTTAGTGTAGTGCGTCTTCTCAACAGTGTTCAGCTAAAGCTACAAGTTAGTGTAGTGTGTCCTCCTCACAGTATTCAGCTAAAGCTACAAGTTAGTGTAGTGCGTCCTCTAAACAGTGTGCAGCTAAAGCTACAAGTTAGTGTAGTGCACACTGTTCAGCTAAAGCTACAAGTTAGTGTAGTGCGTCCTCCTCACAGTGTTCAGCTAAAGCTACAAGTTAGTGTAGTGTGTCCTCTGAACAGTGTTCAGCTAAAGCTATAAGTTAGTGTAGTGCGCAGTGTTCAGCTAAAGCTACAAGTTATTGTAGTGCGTCCTCCTCACAGTATTCATCTAAAGCTACAAGTTAGTGTAGTGCGTCCTCCTCACAGTGTTCAGCTAAAGCTACAAGTTAGTGTAGTGCGACCTCTGCACAGTGTTCAGCTAAAGCTACAAGTTAGGATAGTGCGTCCTCTGAACAATGTTCAGCCAAAGCTACAAGTTAGTGTAGTGCACAGTGTTCAGTTAAAGCTACAAGTTAGTGTAGTGCGTCCTCCTCACAGTGTTCAGCTAAAGCTACAAGTTAGTGTAGTGCGACCTCTGCACAGTGTTCGGCTAAAGCTACAAGTTAGTGTAGTGCGTCCTCTGAACAGTGTTCAGCTAAAGCTACAAGTTTGTTTAGTGTGACCTCTGCACAGTGTTCAGCTAAAGCTACAAGTTAGTGTAACAGTGTTCAGCTAAAGCTACAAGTTAGTTTAGTGTGACCTCTGCACAGTGTTCAGCTAAAGCTACAAGTTAGTGTAGTGCAACCTCTGCACAGTGTTCAGCTAAAGCTACAAGTTAGTGTAGTGCGTTCTCTGAACAGTGTTCAGCTAAAGCTACAAGTTAGTGTAGTGCACAGTGTTTAGCTAAAGCTACAAGTTAGTGTAGTGCGACCTCTGCACAGTGTTCAGCTAAAGCTACAAGTTAGTGTAGTGCGACCTCTGCACAGTGTTCAGCTAAAGCTACAAGTTAGTGTAGTGTGTCCTCTGAACAGTGTTCAGCTAAAGCTACAAGTTAGTGTAGTGCACAGTGTTCAGCTAAAGCTACAAGTTAGTGTAGTGCGTCTTCTGAACAGTGTTCAGCTAAAGCTACAAGTTAGTGTAGTGTGTCCTCCTCACAGTATTCAGCTAAAGCTACAAGTTAGTGTAGTGCGTCCTCTGAACAGTGTGCAGCTAAAGCTACAAGTTAGTGTAGTGCACAGTGTTCAGCTAAAGCTACAAGTTAGTGTAGTGCGTCCTCCTCACAGTGTTCATCTAAAGCTACAGGTTAGTGTAGTGTGTCCTCTGAACAGTGTTCAGCTAAAGCTACAAGTTAGTGTAGTGCACAGTGTTCAGTTATAGCTACAAGTTAGTGTAGTGCGTCCTCCTCACAGTGTTCAGCTAAAGCTACAAGTTAGTGTAGTGCGACCTCTGCACAGTGTTCGGCTAAAGCTACAAGTTAGTGTCGTGCGTCCTCTGAACAGTGTTCAGCTAAAGCTACTAGTTTGTTTAGTGTGACCTCTGCACAGTGTTCAGCTAAAGCTACAAGTTAGTTTAGTGTGACCTCTGCACAGTGTTCAGCTAAAGCTACAAGTTAGTGTAGTGCAACCTCTGCACAGTGTTCAGCTAAAGTTACAAGTTAGGGTAGTGCGTCCTCTGAACAATGTTCAGCTAAAGCTACAAGTTAGTGTAGTGCGTCCTCTGAACAGTGTTCAGCTAAATCTACAAGTTAGTGTAGTGCATAGTGTTCAGCTAAAGCTACAAGTTAGTGTAGTGCGTCCTTCTCATAGTGTTCAGCTAAAGCTACAAGTTAGTGTAGTGCGACCTCTGCACAGTGTTCAGCTAAATCTAAAAGTTAGTGTAGTGCATCCTCTGAACAGCGTTCATCTAAAGCTACAAGTTAGTGTAGTGCTCAGTGTTCAGCTAAAGCTAAAAGTTAGTGCAGTGCGTCCTCCTCACAGTGTTCAGCTAAAACTACAAGTTAGTGTTGTGCATCCTCCTCACAGTGTTCAGCTAAAGCTACAAGTTAGTGTAGTGCGTCCTCCTTATAGTGTTCAGCTAAAGCTACAAGGTAGTGTAGTGCGACCTCTGAACGGTGTTCAGCTAAAGCTACAAGTTAGTTTAATGTGACCTCTGCACAGTGTTCAGCTAAAGCTACAAGTTAGTGTAATAGTGTTCAGCTAAAGCTACAAGTTAGTGTAGTGCGACCTCTGCACAGTGTTCAGCTAAAGCTACAAGTTAGTGTAGTGCGACCTCTTCATAGTGTTCAGCTAAAGCTACAAGTTGGTGTAGTGCGTCCTCTGAACAGTGTTCAGCTAAAGCTACAAGTTAGTGTAGTGCACAGTGTTCAGCTAAAGCTAAAAGTTAGTGTAGTGCGTTCTCCTCATAGTGTTCAGCACAGCTACAAGTTAGTGTAGTGCGACCTCTGCACAGTGTTAAGCTAAAGCTACAAGTTAGTGTAGTGTGTCTTCTGAACAGTGTTCAGCCTAAAGCTACAAGTTAGTGTAGTGCACAGTGTTCAGCTAAAGCTACAAGTTAGTGTAGTGCGTCCCCCTTAATAGTGTTCGGCTAAAGCTACAAGTTAGTGTACTGTGTCCTCCTCACAGTATTATGCTAAAGCTACAAGTTAGTGTAGTGCATCCTCAGAACAGTGTGCAGCTAAAGCTACAAGTTAGTGTAGTGCACAGTGTTCAGCTAAAGCTACAAGTTAGTGTAGTGCATCCTCCTCACAGTGTTCAGCTAAAGCTACAAGTTAGTGTAGTGCGTCCTCCTCACAGTGTTCAGCTAAATCTACAAGTTAGTGTAGTGCGACCTCTACACAGTGTTCGGCTAAAGCTACAAGTTAGTGTAGTGCGTCCTCTGAACAGTGTTCAGCTAAAGCTACAAGTTTGTTTAGTGTGACCTCTGCACAGTGTTCAGCTAAAGCTACAAGTTAGTGTAACAGTGTTCAGCTAAAGCTACAAGTTAGTTTAGTGTGACCTCTTCACAGTGTTCAGCTAAAGCTACAAGTTAGTGTAGTGTAACCTCTGCACAGTGTTCAGCTAAAGCTACAAGTTAGTGTAGTGCGTTCTCTGAACAGTGTTCAGCTAAAGCTACAAGTTAGTGTAGTGCACAGTGTTTAGCTAAAGCTACAAGTTAGTGTAGTGCGACCTCTGCACAGTGTTCAGCTAAAGCTACAAGTTAGTGTAGTGTGACCTCTGCACAGTGTTCAGCTATAGCTAAAAGTTAGTTTAGTGTGTCCACTGAACAGTGTTCAGCTAAAGCTACAAGTTAGTGTAGTGCACAGTGTTCAGCTAAAGCTACAAGTTAGTGTAGTGCGTCTTCTGAACAGTGTTCAGCTAAAGCTACAAGTTAGTGTAGTGTGTCCTCCTCACAGTATTCAGCAAAAGCTACAAGTTAGTGTAGTGCGTCCTCTGAACATTGTGCAGCTAAAGCTACAAGTTAGTGTAGTGCACAGTGTTCAGCTAAAGCTACAAGTTAGTGTAGTGCGTCCTCCTCACAGTGTTCAGCTAAAGCTACAAGTTAGTATAGTGCGTCCTCTGAACA
The DNA here is from genome assembly GCF_042186555.1 of Aquarana catesbeiana. Classification (NCBI taxonomy): domain Eukaryota; kingdom Metazoa; phylum Chordata; class Amphibia; order Anura; family Ranidae; genus Aquarana; species Aquarana catesbeiana. The sequence continues at coordinate 171,608,806 of NC_133329.1, read as the reverse complement.
GTGTTCAGCTAAAGCTACAATTTAGTGTAGTGTGTCCTCTGAACAGTGTTCAGCTAAAGCTACAAGTTAGTGTAGTGCACAGTTTTCAGCTAAAGCTACAAGTTATTGTAGTGCGTCCTCCTCACAGTGTTTATCTAAAGCTATACGTTAGTGTAGTGCGTCCTCTGAACTGTGTTCAGCTAAAGCTACAAGTTAGTGTAGTGCACAGTGTTCAGCTAAAGCTACAAGTTAGTGTAGTGCGTCCTCCTCACAGTGTTCAGCTAAAGCTACAAGTTAGTGTAGTGCCTCCTCTTCACAGTGTTCAGCTAAAGCTACAAGTTAGTGTAGTGCGACCTCTGCACAGGGTTCAGCTAAAGCTACAAGTAAGTGTAGTGCGTCCTCTGAACAGTGTTCAGCCAAAGCTACAAGTTAGTGTAGTGCACAGTGTTCAGTTAAAGCTACAAGTTAGTGTAGTGCGTCCTCCTCACAGTGTTCAGCTAAAGCTACAAGTTAGTGTAGTGCATCCTCTGAACAGTGTTCAGCCAAAGCTACAAGTTAGTGTAGTGCACAGTGTTCAGCTAAAGCTACAAGTTAGTGTAGTGCGTCCTCCTCACAGTGTTCAGCTAAAGCTACAAGTTAGAGTAGTGCGACCTCTGCACAGTGTTCAGCTAAAGTTACCAGTTAGTGTAGTGCGTTCTCTGAACAGTGTTCAGCTAAAGCTACAAGTTAGTGTAGTGCACAGTGTTCAGCTAAAGCTACAAGTTAGTGTAGTGCGACCTCTGCACAGTGTTCAGCTAAAGCTACAAGTTAGTGTAGTGCGACCCCTGCACAATGTTCAGCTAAAGCTACAAGTTAGTGTAGTGCGTCCTCTGAACAGTGTTCAGTTAAAGCTACAAGTTAGTGTAGTGCACAGTGTTCAGCTAAAGGTACAAGTTAGTGTAGTGCGTCCTCCTCACAGTGTTCAGCTAAAGCTACAAGTTAGTGTAGTGCGTCCTTCTCACAGTATTCAGCTAAAGCTACAATTTATTGTAGTGCGTCCTCCTCACAGTGTTCAGCTAAAGCTACAAGTTAGTGTAGTGCACAGTGTTCAGCTAAAGCTACAAGTTATTGTAGTGCATCCTCCTCACAGTGTTCAGCTAAAGCTACAAGTTAGTGTAGTGCGTCCTCCTCACAGTTTTCAGCTAAAGCTACAAGTTAGTGTAGTGCGACCTCTGCACAGTGTTCAGCTAAAGCTACAAGTTAGTGTAGTGTGTCCTCTGAACAGTGTTCAGCCAAAGCTACCTGTAGAAGGTTGGTGGTGTTTTCCTGATCCTATCACTACCGCAGGCAGCTACATTATTTTAACGTTAGCGTAGTGCATCCTTTTCACAGTGTTCAGCTAAAGCAACAAGTAGAAGGTTGGTTGTGTTTTCCTGATCCTATCGCTACCGCAGGCAGCTGCATTATTTACACGTTAGTGTAGTGCGACCTCTGCACAGTGTTCAGCTAAATCTACCTGTAGAAGGTTGGTGGTGTTTTCCTAATCCTATCACTACCGCAAGCAGCTACATTATTTTAACGTTAGTGTGGTGCGTCCTCTGCACATTGTTCAGCTAAAGCTATCTGTAGAAGTTTGGTGGTGTTTTCATGATCCTATCACTACCGCAGGCAGCTACATTATTTATATGTTAGTGTAGTGCGACCTCTGCCCAGTGTTCAGCTAAAGCTACCTGTAGAAGGTTGGTGGTGTTTTCTTGATCCTATCACTACCGCAGGCACCTACTTTATTTTAACGTTAGTGTAGTGCGTCCTCTGCACAGTGTTCAGCTCAAGCTATCTGTAGAAGGTTGGTGGTGTTTTCCTGATCCTTTCACTACCGCAGGCAGCTACATTATTTACACGTTAGTGTAGTGTGACCTCTGCACAGTGTTCAGCTTAAGCTACCTGTAGAAGGTTGGTGGTGTTTTCCTGATCCTATCACTACCGCAGACAGCTACATTATTTTAACATTAGTGTAGTGCGTCCTCTGCACAGTGTTCAGCTAAAGCTATCTGTAGAAGGTTGGTGGTGTTTTCCTGATCCAATCACTACCGCAGGCAGCTACATTATTTACACGTTAGTGTAGTGCGACCTCTGTACAGTGTTCGGCTAAAGCTACAGGTTAGTGTAGTGCGTCCTCTGAACAGTGTTAAGCTAATGCTACAAGTTAGTTTAGTGTGACCTCTGCACAGTGTTCAGCTAAAGCTATAAGTTAGTGTAGTGCGACCTCTGCACAGTGTTCAGCTAAAGCTACAAGTTAGTGTAGTGCGTTCTCTGAACAGTGTATAGCTAAAGCAACAAGTTAGTGTAGTGCACAGTGTTTAGCTAAAGCTACAAGTTAGTGTAGTGCGACCTCCTCACAGTGTTCAGCTAAAGCTACAAGTTAGTGTAGTGTGTCCTCTGAACAGTGTTCAGCTAAAGCTACAAGTTAGTGTAGTGCGCAGTGTTCAGCTAAAGCTTCAAGTTATTGTAGTGGGTCCTCCTCACAGTGTTCATCTAAAGCTACAAGTTAGTGTAGTGCGTCCTCCTCACAGTGTTCAGCTAAAGCTACAAGTTAGTGTAGTGCGACCTCTGCACAGTGTTCAGCTAAAGCTACAAGTTAGGATAGTGCGTCCTCTGAACAATGTTCAGCCAAAGCTACAAGTTAGTGTAGTGCACAGTGTTCAGTTAAAGCTACAAGTTAGTGTAGTGCGTCCTCCTCACAGTGTTCAGCTAAAGCTACAAGTTAGTGTAGTGCGACCTCTGCACAGTGTTCGGCTAAAGCTACAAGTTAGTGTAGTGCGTCCTCTGAACAGTGTTCAGCTAAAGCTACAAGTTAGTGTAGTGTGACCTCTGCACAGTGTTCGGCTAAAGCTACAAGTTAGTGTAGTGCGTCCTCTGAACAGTGTTCAGCTAAAGCTACAAGTTTGTTTAGTGTGACCTCTGCACAGTGTTCAGCTAAAGCTACAAGTTAGTGTAACAGTGTTCAGCTAAAGCTACAAGTTAGTTTAGTGTGACCTCTGCACAGTGTTCAGCTAAAGCTACAAGTTAGTGTAGTGCAACCTCTGCACAGTGTTCAGCTAAAGCTACAAGTTAGTGTAGTGCGTTCTCTGAACAGTGTTCAGCTAAAGCTACAAGTTAGTGTAGTGCACAGTGTTTAACTAAAGCTACAAGTTAGTGTAGTGCGACCTCTGCACAGTGTTCAGCTAAAGCTACAAGTTAGTGTAGTGCGACCTCTGCACAGTGTTTAGCTAAAGCTACAAGTTAGTGTAGTGTGTCCTCTGAACAGTGTTCAGCTAAAGCTACAAGTTAGTGTAGTGCACAGTGTTCAGCTAAAGCTACAAGTTAGTGTAGTGCGTCTTCTGAACAGTGTTCAGCTAAAGCTACAAGTTAGTGTAGTGTGTCCTCCTCACAGTATTCAGCTAAAGCTACAAGTTAGTGTAGTGCGTCCTCTGAACAGTGTGCAGCTAAAGCTACAAGTTAGTGTAGTGCACAGTGTTCAGCTAAAGCTACAAGTTAGTGTAGTGCGTCCTCCTCACAGTGTTCAGCTAAAGCTACAAGTTAGTGTAGTGCGTCCTCTGAACAGTTTTCAGCTAAAGCTACAAGCTAGTGTAGTGTGTCCTCTGAACAGTGTTCAGCTAAAGCTACAAGTTAGTGTAGTGCACAGTTTTCAGCTAAAGCTACAAGTTATTGTAGTGCGTCCTCCTCACAGTGTTCATCTAAAGCTACAAGTTAGTGTAGTGCGTCCTCCTCACAGTGTTCAGCTAAAGCTACAAGTTAGTGTAGTGCGTCCTCTGAACAGTGTTCAGCTAAAGCTACAAGTTAATGTAGTGTGTCCTCAGAACAGTGTTCAGCTAAAGCTACAAGTTAGTGTAGTGCACAGTGTTCAGCTAAAGCTACAAGTTATTGTAGTGCATCCTCCTCACAGTGTTCATCTAAAGCTACAAGTTAGTGTAGTGCGCCCTCCTCACAGTGTTCAGCTAAAGCTACAAGTTAGTGTAGTGCGTCCTCTGAGCAGTGTTCAGCTAAAGCTACAAGTTAGTGTAGTGTGTCCTCTGAACAGTGTTCAGCTAAAGCTACAAGTTAGTGTAGTGCACAGTGTTCAGCTAAAGCTACAAGTTATTGTATTGCGTCCTCCTATCAGTGTTCATCTAAAGCTAGAAGTTAGTGTAGTGCGTCCTCCTCACAGTGTTCAGCTAAAGCTACAAGTTAGTGGAGTGCGACCTCTGCACAGTGTTCAGCTAAAGCTACAAGTTAGGATAGTGCATCCTCTGAACAATGTTTAGCCAAAGCTACAACTTAGTGTAGTGCACAGTGTTCAGTTAAATCTACAAGTTAGTGTAGTGCGTCCTCCTCACAGTGTTTAGCTAAAGCTACAAGTTAGTGTAGTGCGACCTCTAGACAGTGTTCGGCTAAAGTTACAAGTTAGTGTAGTGCATCCTCTGAACAGTGTTCGGCTAAAGCTACAAGTTTTTTTAGTGTGACCTCTGCACAGTGTTCAGCTAAAGCTAAAAGTTAGTGTAACAGTGTTCAGCTAAAGCTACAAGTTAGTTTAGTGTGACCTCTGCACAGTGTTCAGCTAAAGCTACAAGTTAGTGTAGTGCCACCTCTGCACAGTGTTAAGCTAAAGCTACAAGTTAGTGTAGTGCGTTCTCTGAACAGTGTTCAGCTAAAGCTTCAAGTTAGTGTAGTGCACAATGTTTAGCTAAAGCTACAAGTTAGTGTAGTGCGACCTCTGCACAGTGTTCAGCTAAAGCTACAAGTTAGTGTAGTGTGACCTCTGCACAGTGTTCAGCTAAAGCTAAAAGTTAGTGTAGTGTGTCCTCTGAACAGTGTTCAGCTAAAGCTACAAGTTAGTGTAGTGCACAGTGTTCAGCTAAAGCTACAAGTTAGTGTAGTTCGTCTTCTGAACAGTGTTCAGCTAAAGCTACAAGTTAGTGTAGTGTGTCCTCCTCACAGTATTTAGCTAAAGCTACAAGTTAGTGTAGTGCGTCCTCTGAACAGTGTGCAGCTAAAGCTACAAGTTAGTGTAGTGCACAGTGTTCAGCTAAAGCTACAAGTTAGTGTAGAGTGTCCTCCTCACAGTGTTCAGCTAAAGCTTCAAGTTACTATAGCGCGTCCTCTGAACAGTGTTCAGCTAAAGCTACAAGTTAGTGTAGTGTGTCTTCTGAACAGTGTTCAGCTAAAGCTACAAGTTAGTGTAGTGCACAGTTTTCAGCTAAAGCTACAAGTTATTGTAGTGCGTCCTCCTCACAGTGTTCATCTAAAGCTACACGTTAGTGTAGTGCGTCCTCTGAACTGTGTTCAGCTAAAGCTACAAGTTAGTGTAGTGCACAGTGTTCAGCTAAAGCTACAAGTTAGTGTAGTGCGTCCTCCTCACAGTGTTCAGCTAAAGCTACAAGTTAGTGTAGTGCCTCCTCCTCACAGTGTTCAGCTAAAGCTACAAGTTAGTGTAGTGCGACCTCTGCACAGGGTTCAGCTAAAGCTACAAGTAAGTGTAGTGCGTCCTCTGAACAGTGTTCAGCCAAAGCTACAAGTTAGTGTAGTGCACAGTGTTCAGTTAAAGCTACAAGTTAGTGTAGTGCGTCCTCCTCACAGTGTTCAGCTAAAGCTACAAGTTAGAGTAGTGCGACCTCTGCACAGTGTTCGGCTAAAGTTACCAGTTAGTGTAGTGCGTTCTCTGAGTAGTGTTCAGCTAAAGCTACAAGTTAGTGTAGTGCACAGTGTTCAGCTAAAGCTACAAGTTAGTGTAGTGTGACTTCTGCACAGTGTTCAGATAAAGCTTCAAGTTAGTGTAGTGCGACCTCTGCACAGTGTTCAGCTAAAGCTACAAGTTAGTGTAGTGCATCCTCTGAACAGTGTTCAGCTAAAGCTACAAGTTAGTGTAGTGCACAGTGTTCAGCTAAAGCTACAAGTTAGTGTAATGCGTCCTCCTCATAGTGTTCAGCTAAAGCTACAAGTTAGTGTAGTGCGACCTCTGCACAATGTTCAGCGAAAGCTACAAGTTAGTGTAGTGCGTCCTCTGAACAGTGTTCAGCTAAAGCTACAAGTTAGTGTAGTGCACAGTGTTCAGCTAAAGGTACAAGTTAGTGTAGTGCGTCCTCCTCACAGTGTTCAGCTAAAGCTACAAGTTAGTGTAGTGCGTCCTCCTCACAGTATTCAGCTAAAGCTACAATTTATTGTAGTGCGTCCTCTGAACAGTGTGCAGCTAAAGCTACAAGTTAGTGTAGTGCACAGTGTTCAGCTAAAGCTACAAGTTAGTGTAGTGCATCCTCCTCACAGTGTTCAGCTAAAGCTACAAGTTAGTGTAGTGCGACCTCTGCACAGTGTTCACCCAAAGCTATCTGTAGAAGGTTGGTGGTGTTTTCCTGATCCTATCACTAGCGCAGGCAGCTACATTATTTACACGTTAGTGTAGTGCGTCCTCTGCACAGTGTTCAGCTAAAGCTACCTGTAGAAGGTTGGTGGTGTTTTCCTGATCCTAATACTACCGCAGGTAGCTACATTATTTTAACGTTAGTGTAGTGCATCCTCTTCACAGTGTTCAGCTAAAGCAACAAGTAGAAGGTTGGTGGTGTTTTCCTGATCCTATCACTACCGCAGGCAGCTACATTATTTGCATGTTAGTGTAGTGCGACCTCTTCACAGTGTTCAGCTAAAGCTACCTGTAGAAGGTTGGTGGTGTTTTCCTGATTCTATCACTACCACAGACAGCTACATTATTTACACGTTAGTGTAGTGTGACCTCTGCACAGTGTTCAGCTAAAGCTACCTGTAGAAGGTTGGTGGTGTTTTCCTGATCCTATCACTACCGCAGACAGCTACATTATTTTAACGTTAGTGTAGTGCATCCTCTGCACAGTGTTCAGCTAAAGCTATCTGTAGAAGGTTGGTGGTGTTTTCCTGATCCTATCACTACCGCAGGCAGCTACATTATTTACACGTTAGTGTAGTGCGACCTCTGCACAGTGTTCGGCTAAAGCTACAAGTTAGTGTAGTGTGTCCTCCGAACAGTGTTAAGCTAAAGCTTCAAGTTAGTGTAGTGCGACCTCTGCACAGTGTTCAGCTAAAGCTACAAGTTAGTGTAGTGCATCCTCTGAACAGTGTTCAGCTAAAGCTACAAGTTAGTGTAGTGCACAGTGTTCAGCTAAAGCTACAAGTTAGTGTAGTGCATCCTCCTCATCGTGTTCAGCTAAAGCTACAAGTTAGTGTAGTGCGACCTCTGCACAATGTTCAGCGAAAGCTACAAGTTAGTGTACTGCGTCCTCTGAACAGTGTTCAGCTAAAGCTACAAGTTAGTGTAGTGCACAGTGTTCAGCTAAAGGTACAAGTTAGTGTAGTGCGTCCTCCTCACAGTGTTCAGCTAAAGCTACAAGTTAGTGTAGTGCGTCCTCCTCACAGTATTCAGCTAAAGCTACAATTTATTGTAGTGCATCCTCTGAACAGTGTGCAGCTAAAGCTACAAGTTAGTGTAGTGCACAGTGTTTAGCTAAAGCTACAAGTTAGTGTAGTGCATCCTCCTCACAGTGTTCAGCTAAAGCTACAAGTTAGTGTAGTGCGACCTCTGCACAGTGTTCACCTAAAGCTATCTGTAGAAGGTTGGTGGTGTTTTCCTGATCCTATCACTAGCGCAGGCAGCTACATTATTTACACGTTAGTGTAGTGCGTCCTCTGCACAGTGTTCAGCTAAAGCTACCTGTAGAAGGTTGGTGGTGTTTTCCTGATCCTATCACTACTGCAGGCAGCTACATTATTTTAACGTTAGTGTAGTGCATCCTCTTCACAGTGTTCAGCTAAAGCAACAAGTAGAAGGTTGGTGGTGTTTTCCTGATCCTATCACTACCGCAGGCAGCTACATTATTTACATGTTAGTGTAGTGCGACCTCTTCACAGTGTTCAGCTAAAGCTACCTGTAGAAGGTTGGTGGTGTTTTCCTGATTCTATCACTACCACAGACAGCTACATTATTTACACGTTAGTGTAGTGTGACCTCGGCACAGTGTTCAGCTAAAGCTACCTGTAGAAGGTTGGTGGTGTTTTCCTGATCCTATCACTACCGCAGACAGCTACATTATTTTAACGTTAGTGTAGTGCATCCTCTGCACAGTGTTCAGCTAAAGCTATCTGTAGAAGGCTGGTGGTGTTTTCCTGATCCTATCACTACCGCAGGCAGCTACATTATTTACACGTTAGTGTAGTGCGACCTCTGCACAGTGTTCGGCTAAAGCTACAAGTTAGTGTAGTGCGTCCTCTGAACAGTGTTAAGCTAAAGCTACAAGTTAGTGTAGTGCGACCTCTGCACAGTGTTCAGCTAAAGCTACAAGTTAGTGTAGTGCAACCTCTGCACAGTGTTCAGCTAAAGCTACAAGTTAGTGTAGTGCACAATGTTCAGCTAAAGCTACAAGTTAGTGTAGTGCGTCCTCCTCATAGTGTTCAGCTAAAGCTACAAGTTAGTGTAGTGTGACCTCTGCACAATGTTCAGCTAAAGCTACAAGTTAGTGTAGTGCGTCCTCCTCATAGTGTTCAGCTAAAGCTACAAGTTAGTGTAGTGCGACCTCTGCACAATGTTCAGCTAAAGCTACAAGTTAGTTTAGTGCGTCCTCTGAGGAGTGTTCAGCTAAAGCTACAAGTTAGTGTAGTGCACAGTGTTCAGCTAAAGCTACAAGTTAGTGTAGTGCGTCCTCCTCACAGTGTTCAGCTAAAGCTACAAGTTAGTGTAGGGCGTCCTCCTCACAGTATTCAGCTAAAGCTACAAGTTAGTGTAGTGCGTCCTCTGAGCAGTGTGCAGCTAAAGCTACAAGTTAGTGTAGTGCACAGTGTTCAGCTAAAGCTACAAGTTAGTGTAGTGCATCCTCCTCACAGTGTTCAGCTAAAGCTACAAGTTAGTGTAGTGCGTCCTCTGAACAGTGTTCAGCTAAAGCTACAAGTTAGTGTAGTGCACAGTGTTCAGCTAAAGCTACAAGTTAGTGTAGTGCGTCTTCTCAACAGTGTTCAGCTAAAGCTACAAGTTAGTGTAGTGTGTCCTCCTCACAGTATTCAGCTAAAGCTACAAGTTAGTGTAGTGCGTCCTCTAAACAGTGTGCAGCTAAAGCTACAAGTTAGTGTAGTGCACACTGTTCAGCTAAAGCTACAAGTTAGTGTAGTGCGTCCTCCTCACAGTGTTCAGCTAAAGCTACAAGTTAGTGTAGTGTGTCCTCTGAACAGTGTTCAGCTAAAGCTACAAGTTAGTGTAGTGCGCAGTGTTCAGCTAAAGCTACAAGTTATTGTAGTGCGTCCTCCTCACAGTATTCATCTAAAGCTACAAGTTAGTGTAGTGCGTCCTCCTCACAATGTTCAGCTAAAGCTACAAGTTAGTGTAGTGCGACCTCTGCACAGTGTTCAGCTAAAGCTACAAGTTAGGATAGTGCGTCCTCTGAACAATGTTCAGCCAAAGCTACAAGTTAGTGTAGTGCACAGTGTTCAGTTAAAGCTACAAGTTAGTGTAGTGCGTCCTCCTCACAGTGTTCAGCTAAAGCTACAAGTTAGTGTAGTGCGACCTCTGCACAGTGTTCGGCTAAAGCTACAAGTTAGTGTAGTGCGTCCTCTGAACAGTGTTCAGCTAAAGCTACAAGTTTGTTTAGTGTGACCTCTGCACAGTGTTCAGCTAAAGCTACAAGTTAGTGTAACAGTGTTCAGCTAAAGCTACAAGTTAGTTTAGTGTGACCTCTGCACAGTGTTCAGCTAAAGCTACAAGTTAGTGTAGTGCAACCTCTGCACAGTGTTCAGCTAAAGCTACAAGTTAGTGTAGTGCGTTCTCTGAACAGTGTTCAGCTAAAGCTACAAGTTAGTGTAGTGCACAGTGTTTAGCTAAAGCTACAAGTTAGTGTAGTGCGACCTCTGCACAGTGTTCAGCTAAAGCTACAAGTTAGTGTAGTGCGACCTCTGCACAGTGTTCAGCTAAAGCTACAAGTTAGTGTAGTGTGTCCTCTGAACAGTGTTCAGCTAAAGCTACAAGTTAGTGTAGTGCACAGTGTTCAGCTAAAGCTACAAGTTAGTGTAGTGCGTCTTCTGAACAGTGTTCAGCTAAAGCTACAAGTTAGTGTAGGGCGTCCTCCTCACAGTATTCAGCTAAAGCTACAAGTTAGTGTAGTGCGTCCTCTGAGCAGTGTGCAGCTAAAGCTACAAGTTAGTGTAGTGCACAGTGTTCAGCTAAAGCTACAAGTTAGTGTAGTGCATCCTCCTCACAGTGTTCAGCTAAAGCTACAAGTTAGTGTAGTGCGTCCTCTGAACAGTGTTCAGCTAAAGCTACAAGTTAGTGTAGTGCACAGTGTTCAGCTAAAGCTACAAGTTAGTGTAGTGCGTCTTCTCAACAGTGTTCAGCTAAAGCTACAAGTTAGTGTAGTGTGTCCTCCTCACAGTATTCAGCTAAAGCTACAAGTTAGTGTAGTGCGTCCTCTAAATAGTGTGCAGCTAAAGCTACAAGTTAGTGTAGTGCACACTGTTCAGCTAAAGCTACAAGTTAGTGTAGTGCGTCCTCCTCACAGTGTTCAGCTAAAGCTACAAGTTAGTGTAGTGTGTCCTCTGAACAGTGTTCAGCTAAAGCTACAAGTTAGTGTAGTGCGCAGTGTTCAGCTAAAGCTACAAGTTATTGTAGTGCGTCCTCCTCACAGTATTCATCTAAAGCTACAAGTTAGTGTAGTGCGTCCTCCTCACAGTGTTCAGCTAAAGCTACAAGTTAGTGTAGTGCGACCTCTGCACAGTGTTCAGCTAAAGCTACAAGTTAGGATAGTGCGTCCTCTGAACAATGTTCAGCCAAAGCTACAAGTTAGTGTAGTGCACAGTGTTCAGTTAAAGCTAAAAGTTAGTGTAGTGCGTCCTCCTCACAGTGTTCAGCTAAAGCTACAAGTTAGTGTAGTGCGACCTCTGCACAGTGTTCGGCTAAAGCTACAAGTTAGTGTAGTGCGTCCTCTGAACAGTGTTCAGCTAAAGCTACAAGTTTGTTTAGTGTGACCTCTGCACAGTGTTCAGCTAAAGCTACAAGTTAGTGTAACAGTGTTCAGCTAAAGCTACAAGTTAGTTTAGTGTGACCTCTGCACAGTGTTCAGCTAAAGCTACAAGTTAGTGTAGTGCAACCTCTGCACAGTGTTTAGCTAAAGCTACAAGTTAGTGTAGTGCGTTCTCTGAACAGTGTTCAGCTAAAGCTACAAGTTAGTGTAGTGCACAGTGTTTAGCTAAAGCTACAAGTTAGTGTAGTGCGACCTCTGCACAGTGTTCAGCTAAAGCTACAAGTTAGTGTAGTGCGACCTCTGCACAGTGTTCAGCTAAAGCTACAAGTTAGTGTAGTGTGTCCTCTGAACAGTGTTCAGCTAAAGCTACAAGTTAGTGTAGTGCACAGTGTTCAGCTAAAGCTACAAGTTAGTGTAGTGCGTCTTCTGAACAGTGTTCAGCTAAAGCTACAAGTTAGTGTAGTGTGTCCTCCTCACAGTATTCAGCTAAAGCTACAAGTTAGTGTAGTGCGTCCTCTGAACAGTGTGCAGCTAAAGCTACAAGTTAGTGTAGTGCACAGTGTTCAGCTAAAGCTACAAGTTAGTGTAGTGCGTCCTCCTCACAGTGTTCAGCTAAAGCTACAGGTTAGTGTAGTGTGTCCTCTGAACAGTGTTCAGCTAAAGCTACAAGTTAGTGTAGTGCACAGTGTTCAGTTATAGCTACAAGTTAGTGTAGTGCGTCCTCCTCACAGTGTTCAGCTAAAGCTACAAGTTAGTGTAGTGCGACCTCTGCACAGTGTTCGGCTAAAGCTACAAGTTAGTGTCGTGCGTCCTCTGAACAGTGTTCAGCTAAAGCTACTAGTTTGTTTAGTGTGACCTCTGCACAGTGTTCAGCTAAAGCTACAAGTTAGTTTAGTGTGACCTCTGCACAGTGTTCAGCTAAAGCTACAAGTTAGTGTAGTGCAACCTCTGCACAGTGTTCAGCTAAAGTTACAAGTTAGGGTAGTGCGTCCTCTGAACAATGTTCAGCTAAAGCTACAAGTTAGTGTAGTGCGTCCTCTGAACAGTGTTCAGCTAAATCTACAAGTTAGTGTAGTGCATAGTGTTCAGCTAAAGCTACAAGTTAGTGTAGTGCGTCCTTCTCATAGTGTTCAGCTAAAGCTACAAGTTAGTGTAGTGCGACCTCTGCACAGTGTTCAGCTAAATCTAAAAGTTAGTGTAGTGCATCCTCTGAACAGCGTTCATCTAAAGCTACAAGTTAGTGTAGTGCTCAGTGTTCAGCTAAAGCTAAAAGTTAGTGCAGTGCGTCCTCCTCACAGTGTTCAGCTAAAACTACAAGTTAGTGTTGTGCATCCTCCTCACAGTGTTCAGCTAAAGCTACAAGTTAGTGTAGTGCGTCCTCTGAACAGTGTGCAGCTAAAGCTACAATTTAGTGTAGTGCACAGAGTTCAGCTAAAGCTACAAGTTAGTGTAGTGCGTCCTCCTCACAGTGTTCAGCTAAAGCTACAAGTTAGTGTAGTGCGTCCTCCTCACAGTGTTCAGCTAAAGCTACAAGCTAGTGTAGTGCGACCTCTGCACAGTGTTCAGCTAAAGCTACAAGTAAGTGTAGTGCGTCCTCTGAACAGTGTTCAGCTAAAGCTACAAGTTAGTGTAGTCCGACCTCTGCACAGTGTTCAGCTAAAGCTACCTGTAGAAGGTTGGTGGTGTTTTCCTGATCCTATCACTACCGCAGGCAGCTACATTATTTACACGTTAGTGTAGTGCGTCCTCTGTACAGTGTTCAGCTAAAGCTACCTGTAGAAGGTTGGTGGTGTTTTCCTGATCCTATCACTACCGCAGGCAGCTACATTATTTTAACATTAGTGTAGTGCGTCCTCTGCACAGTGTTCAGCTAAAGCTACAAGTTAGTGTAGTCCGACCTCTGCACAGTGTTCAGCTAAAGCTACCTGTAGAAGGTTGGTGGTGTTTTCCTGATCCTTTCACTACCGCAGGCAGCTACATTATTTACACGTTAGTGTAGTGCGACCTCTGCACAGTGTTCAGCTAAAGCTACCTGTAGAAGGTTGGTGGTGTTTTCCTGATCCTATCACTACCGCAGGCAGCTACATTATTTTAACGTTGGTGTAGTGCGTCCTCTTTACAGTGTTCAGCCAAATCTACCTGTAGAAGGTCGGTGGTGTTTTCCTGATCCTATCACTACCGCAGGCAGCTACATCATTTTTACGCTGGGGTGTAGTGCGTCCTCTGCACAGTGTTCATCTAACGCTACCTGTAGAAGATTGGTGGTGTTCTTATACTACAGGCAGGCAGTTGATTTTGCTAGCTGCAGTATCAGTGTATATATATATATATATATATATATATATATATATATATATATATATATATATATATATATCCCAGCTTAGTGCAGCTACATCTCACTGCAGGCCATTATTATGTCTGGAAGGCCAACAAGGAGAGGCAGACAGTCACAAGCCAATAAAAGAGGGCAAGCAGGCTCTGTGTCTAAGGACAACAGTGCTGGTCGTGGAGACGGTGCATCCTCATCAGCACGTGGCCGTGGGACACGCTTGGCCTTTTTTTCGGCACATCACCAACAAGGCAGGATGCCCTCCAGGGGCCAGCCTAAGGGCAGCACACTGACTGCATCACACCACAATGCTCCGCATGTGCAGGGCACTGCTATCTCTGCGCGTTCTTCTAAAAGTTCTTTGGTGTGGGCCTTTTTTGAGACGAGTGCATCAGATCGCACTGCTGCTATTTGCAACATATGTCTCAAGCGTATCTCACGTGGCCAAAACATCTCCCACTTTGGCACCACATGCTTGACCAGACATATGTTGACCGGCCACGCAGTTCATTGGCAACTCTATCTAAAAGACCCATACCAAAGAACAAAGAGGACCTCTCCTTGCTCCTCATCAGCTGAGATCTCCAACTCCACTATACCTTCAGTCCTCTCTGAGACCTGCACTGAGAGGAATGAAGGTGTAGAATTAGGTGTGTCACAGCCAAGTACTTGTGGGCAATCTGCTTTCGGTACACAGACGTCAGATTGTACCAGGCAAATTTCCCTACCCCAGCTGCTGCACGAAAGAAGTTTGATCCCAGCCATCCACATGCCCAGCTGTTGAATGCTAGCTTGGCAAAATTGCTAACACTTCAACTGCTACCTTTAAATTTGTACACTCTGCCCCCTTCCATGAGTTTGTGGAATGTGCGGTTCCTCAGTGGCAGGTACCCATCACCACTTTTTCTCATGGAAGGCAATTCCGGCTCTCTACCAGCATGTGGAAGGCAATGTCCATGCCTCACTGGACAGGGCAGTCAGCGGTAAGGTGCATATTACTGCTGACTCATGGTCTAGCAGGCATGGACAGAGATGTTACCTAAGTTTCATGGCGCATTGGGTGACTCTGCGTGTTGGAGGTTGTTCCACCACCATGCCTCCAATATGCCTCTACTAATGATTCTGACACACCTCTCTCCTCCACCCCCTCCTCTTCTTCTTCCTCCATGGCCTCTTCCTGTGCTTTGTCCTCGGAACCAGCGGTGCTCCATAGGCATTCAAGGGGCTACTCAAGTATGCAGGCCAAAAGATGCCATGCGGTGCTTGAGCTGGTGTGCTTGGGCGACAGGAGCCACACTAGGGCAGAGGTTCTGTCAGCTCTGCAGGGGCAGGTTCAGAGGTGGTTGACGCCTCACCAACTTAAGGCAGGAATGGTGGTTTGCGACAATGGCACCAACCTCCTCCGCCCTCCGACAGGAACAAATGACCCATGTGCCCATTTTGGCTCACGTCCTTAACTTGGTGGTGCAGCGGTTCTTGGGCAGGTACCCGGGCTTACAGGATGTCCTGAGGCAGGCCAGGAAAGTCTGTGTGCATTTCCGCCGGTCATATAATGCCAGTGCTCGGCTGACAGACCTCCAAAAGGAATTTAACCTGCCCAAGAACCACCTAATTTGTGACATGCCCACCAGGTGGAACTCAACGTTGGCCATGCTGCAGCGGCTGCACACGCAACAGAGGGCCATCAATGAGTATCTGTGTGACTATGGCACCAGGACAGGGTCAGGGGAGCTTGGTTTTTTCCCCCACACCAGTGGGCCATGATCAGGGATGCATGCACTGTCCTGTCACCATTTGAGGAGGCCACGAGGATGGTGAGCAGTGACAGTGCATGCATCAGTGACACTGTCCCCCTTGTACACCTGTTGGAGCACACGCTGCGTGGAATAATGGACAGGGCACTTGAGGCAGAACAGAGGCAGGAAGAGGAGGACTTCCTTAGCTCTCAAGGCCCCCTTTATCCAGAGAGTGTTCCTGCGTGCCCGCCGATCACACAGGAAGAGGACGAGGAGGAGGAGAAGGAGGATTGTGTCAGTATGGAGGTGGGGCCTGGCACTCAGCATCAGCAGCAGTCTTTAAGGGATCATTTACAGTCCCAAGAAAAACATAGACTTGTACGTGGCTGGGAGGAGGTGGCTGCGGATCATGTCATCCTTAGTGACCCAGAGGACTCCGGACCGAATGCCTCAGCAAACCTACGCTGCATGGCCTCCCTGCTCCTGCAAAGCCTGCGGAAGGATACTCGCATTCGTGGTATCAAGAAGGAGCAATACTGGCTGACAACCCTCCTTGATCCACATTAAAAGGGTAAGGTTGCGGACCTTATCTTGCCGTCGCAGAGGGAGCATAGGATGAAACATCTTTGGGAGGCCTTGCAGAAAGGTCTGTGCAACGTGTTCCCAGAGACTGGGAGGTTACAAACTCCTGTTTCTGGACAATGTGTTGCTGAGGCTTCAGTCAGTCAAAGAAGGAGCGGTGGAGAAGGTGGCCGTCTGACTGATGCTTTCAGACAATTTTTTAGTCCGCAGCCCCAAGGTATGATCAGTTCCAGCAACCATCGCCAGTGTCTGTTTTACATGGTGCAGGAATACCTAGGGGCAAGATCTGACTTGGACACCTTTCCCACCAAAAATCCTCTAGGTTACTGGGTCCTGAGGATGGATCACTGGCCAGAGCTTGCACAGTATGCAATTGAGCTACTGGCCTGTCCTACATCCAGCGTAGTTTCGGAACACACATTTAGTGCTGCTGGAGGCTTTGTAACCGATCACAGGGTGCGTCTGTCCACCGACTGACCTTCATAAAAGAGAATCAGTCTTGGATCACCACCAGCTACCAAGCACCTGATGCTGATGTAACCGAATAAATTTTTTTGAATTGTCAGATCCCTTCAAAGACTGCCTATGCTGAGTGACTATCCTGTTATACTGAGTAATTATCCTCTTCCTCCTCAATGATCATGATGATAGCTTGTAAGAACATTTTTGGTTCTGGGCGCCGCCAGTCCCGCCTCCAGTGCCTAAGGCCCAATTTTTCAGCCCCTGTTTAACAGGGGCATGTAATTACAATTTTTCATACAATTCTTTGCAGCAGGGCTAGTTCCTGTGCTCCAACTAGAGTATCTGTGAGGGGTTGCAGTGTTGTGGCACCAGCACCAGTGCCTAAGGCCCAATTTTTCAGCCCCTGTTTAACAGGGGCATGTAATTACAATTTTTGATACAATTCTTTGCAGCAGGGCTCGTTCCTGCGCTCCAACTAGAGTATCTGTGAGGGGTTGCAGTGTTGTGGCACCAGCACCAGTGCCTAAGGCCCAATTTTTCAGCCCCTGTTTAACAAGGGCATGTAATTACAATTTTTCATGCAATTCTTTGCAGCAGGGCTAGTTCCTGCGCTCCAGCTAGAGTATCTGTGAGGGGTTGCAGTGTTGTGGCACCAGCACCAGTGCCTAAGGCCCAATTTCTCAGCCCCTGTTTAACAGGGGCGTGTAATTACAATTTTTGATGCAATTCTTTGCAGCAGGGCTAGTTCCTGCGCTTCAACTAGAGTATCTGTGAGGGATTCCAGTGTTGTGGCACCAGCACCAGTGCCTAAGGCCCAATTTTTCAGCCCCTGTTCATCAGGGACGTGTAATTAGAATTCTTGATCTAATATTTCACAGCAGGGCCCGTTTCTGCGCCCACCAAGAGTATCTGTGAGGACTTACAGTGTTGTGGCACCAGCACCACCACCACCACCACCACCACCACCAAAGGCCCAATTTTTCTGCCCCTGTTCAACAGGGGCATGTAATTACAATTCTTGATCTAATATTTCACAGCAGGGCCCTGTGAGGGCTTACAGTGTTGTGGCCACAACAACACCTAAGGCCCAAATTTCCACTAAGTATATAGGGCAGGCCCCTACTTTCAAACATCAAACTTACAAACGACTCCTACTTGCAAACGGAAGGAGACAACAGGAAGTGAGATGAAATCTACCCCTAGGAAGGGAAATCCTCTCCTGTAAGAGTTAATTTGGGAAAAACCTTTCTCCTTTCCACTGATGCTTTATCACCAATCCGTGTTTCACAAAAAAACCCAAATTTTCAAAAAACATTTGTCATTGGGACAAAAAGTGAGGTGAAAGGACCACAGACAGCAAAACAAATGTCACAGGGGTGATAACCCTTCCCTAGGTTTTCCAAAAAAATTAAAATAGATTTTTTGGCTGGAGCTAAACATGTTAAAAATGTACCAGTTCAAAATTACAAACAGATTCTACTTAACAACAAACCTACAGTCCCTGTCTTGTTTGCACCGCCTGTATACTGCTGTTCAGAGTATATATGGCCTGGGGGCGCCACACCTTTTCTTTTTTAATTTGGGTGCGGGGTTCCCCTTAAAATCCATACAAGACCCAAAGGGCCTGGTAATGGACTGGGGGGTACCCATGCCGTTTGTCTCACTGATTTTTATCCATATTGCCAGGACCCAACATTACATTAAAGCCGCAAGCAGTTTTAAATGACTTTTTTTCCTTTAAAAATGACATTTTGTGCAGGGACTGTTCTAAGCACGGAAAACACGCGCCACTTTACAGGCATACTATAGACACCCCCCAGGTACGATATTTAAAGGAATATTTCACTTTTTTTTTTTTTTACTTTAAGCATCATTAAAATCACTGCTCCTGAAAAAACGGCCGTTTTCAAAAGTTTTTTTTGCATTGCTACATGTCCCCTGGGGCAGGACCCGGGTCCCCAAACCCTTTTTAGGACAATACCATGCAAATTAGCCATTAAAATGAGCACTTTTGATTTTGAATGTTCGAGTCCCATAGATGTCAATGGTGTTCTAACGTTCGTGCAAATTTTCGGGCCGTTCGCCTTCTGGTGCGAACCGAACCGGGGGGGTGGTTTTGGCTTATCCCTACTTAGTATTAGGCCCAGATAGGTCTAGGGACCCCCCTAAACCCCCCTAATAAAAGTTTAACCCATTGATCACCCCCTGTCACCAGTGAACACTGTATTCGTGTCACGGGTGACGCTGGTTAGTTAGTTATTTTTTTATAGCGTCAGCGCACCCGCTGTATATTACCTTATAAAAGGTTTAACCCCCTGATCACCCGGCGGGTGATATAAGTTAGGTTTTTAGCGTCAGTCAGGGTCTGCGTCGCCCCAGGCAGCGTCAGATCAGTGCTAGTAGTAGCGCTAACACCCACGCATGCACCATGCACCTCCCTTAGTAGTATAGTGTCTGAACAGATCGATATCTTTGATCTGATCTGAACTGTATTAGCGTCCCCAATAGTTTAGGGTTCCCAAAAACGCAGTGTTAGCAGGATCAGCACCTGCTAGCACCTGCGTTTAGCCCCTCCGCCCAGCCCAGCCCAGCCCACCCCACCCAAGTGCAGTATCAATCGATCACTGTCACTTACAAAACACTAAACACATAACTGCAGAATTTGCAGAGTCAGGCCTGATCCCTGGGAACGCTAACAGTTTTTTTTGGTAGGGATTGAAGCAGTTGCTGACAGTAAGGTGCTCTTTTTTCCTGTGAGTCGCACTAGTGTACCAGTAAATTTAGAGGCCAAAATGTCCAATCGAAGGTACACTAGTGAAGAGGCCTACACGTTTCTGAGCCTGACAGATGAGAGTGAAGAGGAAGTCACCCATCTGTCAGATTCAGGCTCAGAATACGAACCAGTAGACAGCAGCAGCACCCTGACAGATAGCTCTGACGATGGAGTAGTGGTCCCTTTCAAGGTCAGGTGTACCTGACCCCGTTCTTCTGCTGTTGTTGAGGTGCAAGAACCGCAGGGCTCTCGTATGGAGCAGAGAGCCAATAATAGTACCGCTCATCCTTCTGGTGAACTGGCAAGCACCAGCAGCCTAGTACATCCTAGTAGTACATCCAGCACTGCAGTAACACTTGGTGACGTGGCGAGTCCCATAAGTGCAATTCAAGCTGGTGAGGTGGCTAGCACAAGTAGACTCCCACAGCACCAAGAAGACAAACACAGGCCCGTCTAGCCCATAGTGCCTTTCCTGCTGCATTTGCCAATCTGAATTGGGAGCTCACCATTTCTGCAGCACCCATACTTCCCCCATTCACTGACCAACCCAGAATTCAGGTGGAAACGGTTGATTTTACGTCACTTGATTTTTATTCGCTGTTTTTCAGGAAGATCCCTATAGATTTGTTGTGAACCAAAGCAATTTAAATGCTGGTCAATTCATCGCTGCTAATCCCCAGTTGACCCTTGCCAGAGATTGGAGACCTATCACGGTCTTCGAAATTAAGACCTTTCTGGGCCTATCCATCCTTATGGGCATAGTTTAAAAAAAGTGAGTTGCGGTCATATTGGTCCACTGACCCAATTCACCATATGCCCGTGTTCTCTGCCTCCATGACCAGGACACGATACGAGCAGATCTTGCGGTTCATGCATTTCATTGACAATGAACTTTGTTCTCGGGGTGACCCTGGATATGATCTGCTCCGCAAAATTCAGCACCTTGTAAACCACTTCAACCAACAGTTTGCAGCCTTGTTTACTCCCAATCAAGTTGTCTACGTTGATGAGTCCCTGATTAAGTTTTCTGGCCACTTGTCTATCAAACAGAATCTTCCCAGCAAGCGTGCCAGATATGGGGTCAAGATGTATAAGCTCTGTGACAGGGCAACAGGCTATACATATATTTTCATGGTTTACGAGGGAAGAGATAGTCACGTGGAGCCCGAGAACTGTCCAGACTACATAGGGAGCGCTGGTAAGATTGTGTGGGACTTGGCATCACCTTTATTTGGAAAGTGGTACCACTTGTACGTGGATAATTATTACACAAGCATGCCACTTTTTAGTCACCTTTTTGATTGTGGAATTGGCGCATGTGGCACCGTGTGATCTAATCGCCGGGGCTTTCCCCAATGGCTTGTAGAGTCCCAACTTAGACGGGGGAGAGAGCCTGCCTGAAATGTAATGATTTGTTTGCAGTGAAGAGGAGGGATACACGGAATGTTTTTGTTCTGTGCTCCCTTCACACAGATACGACTGTGCAAATTCTGACTGGTGTTGTGGAGAAACCCCTCTCTGTCCACAAATACAAGCTTAACGTGGGAGGGGTGGACCTCAACGACCAGTTGTTGGCGCCATACCTAATAGCCCATAAGGCCAGACGCTGGTACAAAAAAGTGTCTGTATATTTATTCCAATTGGCTCTGCTGAAGGCTTATGTGCTATACAAAGCTTCAGGACGAACTGGATCCTTCCTTAAATTCCAGGAAGAGATCATCACAGCCCTTCTGTTTCCAGATGGTGCTGTGGCCCACCTTCCAATGCAAATGCAGTGAGCCGGCTGCATGAGCAGCATTTTCTGTATGTCCTCCCTGGTACCCCTACCCAAAGAAATCCCCAAAGAAGAAAACGCGGATATAGGCATGGCACTTGCTTTTATTGTCCCTCCTGTCCTGACCAACCTGGTCTCTGCATCGGTGACTGTTTCAAACGCTACCACACACTAGTGGAGTATTAGCGTAGGGTACAGCATTGCACAGTCCTAGGGCACACTTACACAGGGTCTTGAAAGATGAGATGGCCATCACATTTTGAGAGACCCTAATCTGAAACTTTTACAGTTTACAGTTTATATAAAAGTTCAAAAAAACCCCCACAAGACACAAAAAAAAGCCAAAAATAGTTGTGGTTTTATCTTTCTTCTTTCTCTATTGTCAGCTCTATTGTTCGCTTTCTATTGTTCTATATCTATTGTTCTCTCTCTATTGTTACTGTATTTTAGAACTGTAATGTTTTATTTTTACTATGTTTTATTGTATTTGCTTTGCAGGTATTCAGCTGCAGCATGGGTTTATTTATTCTGACAGCAACAGCGTTTGTTCTCATGATACCTAAAGCCGTGACTCCAGCGCTGTAGGAGGAGATTTGACCACTACAGTTAAAAAAAAGAGCATATATGCAGAAGCATGGGGGACAGGGGTAGAGGAGCTATTTGCTCCTAACATTAGGGGTGGATTTCCCCCATGCTTCGCATATATTTTTTAGGCACAGATTGCCTAACTCAAGTTGTTTTAGTGAGTTGATGGTTTATCATTATCATTGTTTGCTTTTCAGGTACACCATTCAGCTGCAGCACTGATTTATTCATCTTGGCAGCAACAGCGTTTGCTCTTACGATACAAAAATCAGCGACTCCAGCACTGTAGGAGGTGATTTCACCACCACAGTTAAAAAAAAATGGTGCATGTATGCCCATCAGTAGAAGTGGGTGGATGAAGGGCGGTATTCTAATGGTGGGCATACCCACCAATCAATCTCTTTTTTTTGTTCAGCCCACAGGCTGCATGAAAAAAAGACCATTACAATATATGCCCAACAAGGACCAGCAACATACTGGTATGTTCCTGGACTTTGAGTGGTTATACCAGAATGATGCCTGCAGGTTTAGGTATTATCTTGGTACCATTCTTTTCAAACAGCGGTCGGCTTTCGTGTAAAAGCAATCCTAGCGGCTAATTAGCCTCTAGGCTGCTTTTACAAGCAGTGGGAGGGAACACCCCCACTGTCTTCCATGGTTTTCTCAGGCTCCCCTGTTCCAACAGGGAACCCGAGATTGCAGCTGGTGGTTCTGGGGACCAGAATGGCTCCAATCATCTCTATGGCCTAAGAAACCGGAAGCTACAAGCATTTCATGACTTAGGTTTCGCTGGATATAAACAGCGCCATTGGTAAATTGGAAAAGCATTTTATCACACCAATCTTGGAGTGGTAAGATGCTGACACGTACCTTGGAGGTGAGCCTGACGTGCAGAGGGAGACCTCTCGTACGGCTCTGGTCCTGGGATCACTGGAGTTGGAACAGTGACCCTCGGAGCACAGCGGGGTAGGAGAGCCTGCAGGGTCCACTTGACTGGAGATGATGTCCGCTTGGCAGAGACAGGAACAGGCTTGATTGCTGCGGATGCAGGAACACTGAGAAGTAGCAGGCAGGTGCACACAGATACAGGACTGGTAGGCAGATGCACACGGATGCAGGACTTGTAGGCAGATGCACACGGATGCAGAACTGGTAGGCAGATGCACATGGATGCAGGACTGGTAGGCAGGTGCACATGGATGCAGGACTTGTAGGCAGATTCACACGAATGCAGGACTGGTAGGCAGATGCACATGAATGCAGGACTGGTAGGCAGATGCACACGGATGCAGGACTTGTAGGCAGATGCACACAGATGCAGGACTGGTAGGCAGATGCAGGGTCAGACAAGCCAGGTCACAGCAGCGGATCAATCAGACAGAAGCAGCAGGCAGAGAATGGTCAAAGTCCAACAGAATCGGCAACAGGAAATCAAACAAACAGGAACACAGAGCAGGTCAAAGGCAAGCCAAGGGGTCAGGACTGGAGACAGCAGCGAGGTCAGGAGAAGCCAGGTAACACTGGAGCAGATGCCGGTTCAGGATCAGGTACAGGATGAGCTGCAGATCAGACAGCAAGGATGCATTCTGAAGAGGCCCCTTTTAAGGATCACTGGGCACCAAAGCTGCATTACTGTGCGCGCGTCCGCGGTCTGCGCACGCACATGCGCATTGGCGCACGTCTATTCACTGCTGAATGCCTATGGACTGGAACACATCCCAATGGACCCGTGCGGCCGCGGCCAGTTGCAGAGCCATCCACAGTACCTCTGGGCAGAGGCAAGATCTAGGGTCTAATAGACCTCAATTTTTTCAAAAAAGAGTACCTGTCACTACCTGGGAAAGGTTGCGAGCACTGAACTTATTCTCTCTGGAGAAGAGACGCTTGAGAGGGGATATGATTTCAATATACAAATACTGTAATACTGACACATAATCACACACATAGGTTGGACTTGATGGACTTGTGTCTTTTTTCAACCTCACCTACTATGTAACTATGTAACTATGTATATACAAATACCGTACTGGTGACCCCACAATAGGGATAAAACTTTTTCGCAGAAGAGAGTTTAACAAGACTCGTGGCCACTCATTAAAATGAGAAGAAAAGAGGTTTAACCTTAAACTACGTAGAGGGTTCTTTACTGTAAGAGCGGCAAGGATGTGGAATTCCCTTCCACAGGCGGTGGTCTCAGCGGAGAGCATTGATAGCTTCAAGAAACTATTAGATAAGCACCTGAATGACCGCAACATACAGGGATATATAATGTAATACTGACACATAATCACACACATAGGTTGAACTTGATGTACTTGTGTCTTTTTTCAACCTCACCTACTATGTAACTATGCATACCTATTGCTATCATAGGGGATATTTACATTCCCTGAGATAACAATAAAAATGATAAAAGAAAAAGAAAAATGAAAGGAACAGTGAAAAAATAAAATAAAAAAGCAAATTAAATAATAAAAAAAAGAAGAAAAAAAAAAAGCACCCCTGTCCCCCCGTGCTCACGCACAAAGGCGAACGCAAGTGTCGGTCTAGTGTCATATGTAAACAGCAATTGCACCATGCATGTGAGAAATCACCGTGAAGGTCAGATCGAGGGCAGTAATTTTAGCAGTAGACCTCCTCTGTAAATCTAAAGTAGTAACCTGTAAAGTATTTTAAAAGGCTGTAAAAATGTATGTAGTTTGTCGCCACTGCACGTTTGTGCGCAATTTTAAAGTATGTTGTGTTTGGTATCCATGTACT
Source organism: Aquarana catesbeiana (assembly GCF_042186555.1). Taxonomy (NCBI): domain Eukaryota; kingdom Metazoa; phylum Chordata; class Amphibia; order Anura; family Ranidae; genus Aquarana; species Aquarana catesbeiana. Next base: position 171,584,841 of record NC_133329.1, on the reverse strand, counting down.
CTGCATAAGATCATCTTTTTTATTCCATCAAACATTTGGGCAATATAGTGTATTTTAGTGCATTAACATTTAAAAAAGTGTTTTCTTTCCAATAAAATTGCATTTGAAAAATCGCTGCGCAAATACTGTGTGAAAAGAAAAATTGCAACACCCACCATTTTAATCTGTAGGGCATTTTCTTTAAAAAAATATATATAATGTTTGGGGGTTCAAAGTAATTAGTAAGTAATTTAAAGTAAGTAAAGTAAAGTAATCTAGCAAAAAATATATATTTTTTCATGTAAACAAAAAGCGTCAGAAATGGCTTTGTCTTCACCTGGTTAGAAGAGTGGGTGATGTGTGACATAAGCTTCTAATGTTGTGCATAAAATGCCAGGACAGTTCAAAACCCCCCAAAATGACCCCTTTTTGGAAAGTAGACACCCCAAGATATTTGCTGATAGGCATGTTAAGTCCATGGAATATTTTATATTTTTCCACAAGTTTCAGGAAAATTACAAACTTTTTTTTGTCGCTAAATGATATATTGTTCAAACATGGCATTGTTATATGGAATTACAAATAAAGCTCATAAATAATTGCGCTATTACAAAAAAAGGAAAAAATATAGCTGCCAGCATCAAACAGTGTGGTGCACCGTGCAAAAATGTATATAAATAATAGAAAATGCAGCGCTAAATATAATAAGTGCCAGGATGACGTGCTCACATCCCGTATAAAGGTAAATGGTGAGTGCGACAAATAATGTTCATGAACTAAGTAAATCAAAAATAATCAAACAGTCACAAATAGGTAATGAGTGTCCATAATGATTGAAAACCCCGTTGATATGTGCAATAACTTCTTCTTAAAACACAAAATGGGATGTGAATGGTGATTATAATTCAGGAGAGAATCCTCTTACACTCGAATCAACATAAAAATGGTAGAGATGGGTACTCTTACCAGAGAGGGTGGACACAAACACCGTGCGGTGGAGTGTCATGCGAGCTTTAGGGATTAAACAATCCCAGGGGTACTATGCTGGAAGACGGTGCAGAAAGATTCCATCCAGGACCACCGTGGTTGTAGAATGGTGTGTGGATCCGCAGCAGGTGGAGGAATGATTCTCAAAGGAAAACGACCTCCGCTCCATATACGTTCAATTCATGGAAGGAAAAGAAAGTCTCCACATAGGGCATGAATCCAATAGAAAATATTTTATTTTTAAAAAAGTGCCAGGAAATACTTTTTGACAAGCACTGGATAAAACGTGATCACAGAATTAAAATAAAAATCGCGTGGTAACAAGACATCGAAAGCTTCAGCAACCCGACATGTTTCGGACGATGGTCCTTCAACTGGGGCATATAGCTTGATGTCTGGTTCCACGCTGAAATATATATGCACAGAAATCTATAAAATGACAATCAGCCGTGTATACTCTTGCTGGGCAAACCCAACAGCCAATAAACAATAAGAAGCTGTGTCCGCAGCCTCCACTGCTGACACAGGAAATAACATCCTCCAATTGCGACCCTGGAGGCGGTATCATGTGACCGCATTAATGCGCGTGACGTCATCGCGCACCGGCCGCTAATATTCTAACATAATATTCCACCTGATTACAGTATAGCTATTTATTTATATATATTTACATTTTGGAGGAGTACTCTTCTGATAGGTTTTTCCCATTTCATTTATGGAATAAGACACAAGTGTACAAAATAAGACAAAGTTTTAAAATCCCTATGTGAATATAAGGACATTGTGATCCGCCCCGCTGACAAGGGAGGGGGTTGCTCATTTTGGATAAAAAGGATTATCATTTGGAGATGTGCCGTATCCTCAGTGATGAGAAAACTTATATGCCCCTTCCTAGAGACCCAATTAGGAATTATAAAAAATATCTAGTTGACTTAGTCACACTTGGTTTTCAACATGGAATTTTGACCAAAAAAGAGAGGATGTATTTAGTCCCGGTGGGACTGCGCATCCCGGTGATGTATTATCTCCCAAAGGTGCATAAAAATAGCACAACCCCCCCCGGCAGACCTATCATAAGCAGTATCGATTCTGTGACCTCCAGAGTCGGCCGCTACATGGACTTCTTCCTCCAACCCCTTGTGTGTAAAGTCCCATCATACTTGAAGGACACAGGTGACACCATCCATCGCTTAGAACGTATTGAATAACAAGATAATCTTATCCTTGTGACCGCGGATGCTACAGCATTGTACACCTGCATCCCACACAAATTAGGCTTGGCAGCTGTAGAGCACTATTTAAACACCAGTGAGAATATTCCGTCATCACAGCAACACTATATCATGGAACTTCTCCAGTTCGTTACACAAACAAACTATTTTGTTTGCCCCCAGCCTCGCCAATCTTTTTATGGCCCTGTGGGAGGAGGATGTCGTCTATCCGGCTCAGCGACCTGAGCTGTGCCTATGGGCTAGGTATATAGACGACATCCTTCTCCTATGGAAAGGAGGAAACCCTCCATGATTTTATGGCCACTCTCAACCACAACGATAGGGGCATGGTTCTTACTTATGAGCTGATTGTCATTTTATAGATTTCTGTGCATATATATTTCAGCGTGGAACCAGACATCAAGCTATATGCCCCAGTTGAAGGACCATCGTCCGAAACATGTCGGGTTGCTGAAGCTTTCGATGTCTTGTTACCACGCGATTTTTATTTTAATTCTGTGATCACATTTTATCCAGTGCTTGTCAAAAAGTATTTCCTGGCACTTTTTTTAAAAATAAAATATTTTCTATTGGATTCATGCCCTATGTGGAGACTTTCTTTTCCTTCCATGAATTGAACGTATATGGAGCGGAGGTCGTTTTCTTTTGAGAATTATTCCTCCACCTGCTGTGGATCCACACACCATTCTACAACCACGGTTGTCCTGGATGGAATCTTTCTGCACCGTCTTCCAGCATAGTACCCCTGGGATTGTTTAATCCCTAAAGCTCGCATGACACTCCACCGTACGGTGTTTGTGTCCACCCTCTCTGGTAAGAGTACCCATTGCTACCATTTTTATGTTGATTCAAGTGTAAGAGGATTCTCTCCTGAATTATAATCACCATTCACATCCCATTTTGTGTTTTAAGAAGAAGTTATTGCACATATCAACGGAGTTTTCAATCATTATGGACACTCATTACCTATTTGTGACTGTTTGATTATTTTTGCTTTACTTAGTTCACGAACATTATTTGTCACACTCACCATTTACCTTTATACGGGATGTGAGCATGTCATCCTGGCACTTATTATATTTAGCGCTGCATTTTCTATTATTTGTATACATTTTGGCACGGTGCACCACACTGTTTGATGCTGGCAGCTATATTTTTGTCTTTTTTTGTAATAGCGCAATTATTTATGAGCTTTATTTGTTTTTTCTGTTTTGGTTTATAGTTGCTGCTTTTACTTTGGTCTATAGCATAATATGGACGTTTTTGAATATTGTACCACTCGTTCTATTATAACAGAAGGGGTTTTTGTCGCTTTAAACACCAACACAGAAATAGGTGGCCTATTTATGCGACTTAAGAACCTTATGGTCTCAGAGATCCATCTCCTATGGGACATTGCGTTCCTGGAACAATATTCTAAGGAACGCTTGGTCCCCAGAGGCCTAAGGTGGGACATCCATCCCCAGCAGGATGAGGTTGAAGTAGAGACTTGGTTTCGCTACTTCAATGAAGCAGGCATTAGTCTCCTTGTCTTCCTTGTCGATTGAATAAGGAACAGATTGTTGTCGATTGACAAGGAAATCAAGGAAATAAAGGATAAACTTCTTCCTCATAAGTCCACACCTGAGTACCTTTCTCTCTCTGCCAACCTTAAGAGTCACTTAGAGAAAGAGGAAAAGGACCAACGTACCAAAAAACAAAAAAAAATACACACGTGATGCTAATGACTATAGAAACAATCTTCTGTTTAATTGGCAGAAAAAGGATGGAGGTCCCCCCGCTGACATTCTAGGCTCGTCAGAGATGGACATCTCTCCCCCTCTAGAGTCAGGCAATGCTATGGTCCCTGCAGTTCCTGTGACACATGATACCCATGGGACTACACGGAAAAATGTTCGGCATCCCACCACCCCTAGAAACCCGCAATGGACCACGTGATGGGAATCATATCCCTAGCAACCCTCCCGCATATGGCCATCAACACTCTAATAGGGGTAAAGGTAATACCCAGAGAGGGAGGGGTCACCCCCAGGGGAGGGGTAAAGGGTATGCCCAACCAGGCTCATATTATTGCACTAGATCTCCCCAACGGGATTATCACACGAGGGATCATGCGGAACAACATTACACATACTGTACCCCTATCCGCACCCATAATAGATTTTCACCCCTCAGAGAGGAACCCTACACCAGCGAATTCAATCAGCATGACAGATCACCTTATACATATAATCATGCATATCCAGACCCCCCACACAATGAGGATTTTCCCCGGGGACCTTTTGGGCCCAAAAGAAGAGTGGACGCCAACGAGGCTCCAGAGGGGGATGGCGGGCCAGGAAAAAGAAGGCGGCATTAAAAACTAGTGGCATTTTTAATTTGAGCCAGAAAAGTTTTTCCACTGCCGAACTTTATGTACTAGATAAGGGTCTCAAGTTTGCCCCCTCCTAGAAATTAAATAGATTTGAGACCTTTATAGATGTGCAAAAATTTAAAAGGAAACTCAATGTACAGAGACACTTTCTTGCTTATCCTAATAGCTCGGAAGGTACACAAGATATGCCTAGTACAACCGGTAGTAAAGTGGTCCTTCACACTGGGCTAGCGAACCCTTCCCTGTTCAACCCTCCTAATGCTACAGCACTCTCTATTAAAGTGTTGTGTGATTTAGTTTTAAACGACCTGGAGAGGTTACCTGACAAACGCATATTTGATATTCCTAACATTAAGACCGGTTTAAAATCCCTATGTGAACATAAGGACATTGTGATCCGCCCCGCTGACGGGTGGGGTGGTTGGTCATTTTGGATAAAAAGGATTATCATTTGGAGATGTGCCGTATCCTCAGTGATGAAAAAACTTATATGCCCCTTCCAAGAGACCCAACTAGGAATTTAAAAAAATATCTAGTTGACTTAGTCACACATGGTTTTCAACAGGGAATTTTGATCAAAAAAGAGAGGGAGTATTTAGTCCCGGTGGGACCGCGCATCCCGGTGATGTATTATCTCCCAAAGGTGCATAAAAATAGCACAAACCCCCCCGGCAGACTTATCATAAGCGGTATCGATTCTGTGACCTCCAGAGTCGGCCGCTACATTGACTTCTTCCTCCAACCCCTTGTGTGTAAAGTCCCATCATACTTGAAGGACACAGGTGACACCATCCGTCACTTAGAGCGTATTGAATACCAAGATAATCTTATCCTTGTGACCACGGATGTTACAGCATTGTACACCTGCATCCCACACTAATTAGGCTTGGCAGCTGTAGAGCACTATTTAAACACCAGTGAGAATATTCCGTCATCACAGCAACACTATATCATGGAACTTCTCCAGTTCGTTACACAAACAAACTATTTTTGGTATAACAACCAATTCTTTTTACAGAAGAAGGGCGTGGCAATGGGGGCTAAGTTTGCCCCCAGCCTCGCCAATCTTTTTATGGCCCTGTCGGAGGAGGATGTCGTCTATCCGGCTCAGCGACCTGAGCTGTGCCTATGGGCTAGGTATATAGACGACATCCTCCTCCTATGGAAAGGCGACGAGGAAACCCTCCATGATTTTATGGCCACCCTCACCCACAATGATAGGGGCATTGTTCTTACTTATGAGCTTAGTACAACTTCGATCCATTTTTTGGATCTGGAGATTTCCATTTCTGACCGTCGGATTGTGACCACCACTTTCTTCAAGCCGACGGACAGAAACGGTTATATCCCTATTGATAGCTGCCATTATGGCCCTTGGCTAGAGTCTGTCCCCCGCAGCCAACTGCTGTGAATCCGTAGAAACTGTACTAATTCCTCTGATTTTGTTACACAAGCACAGTTCTTGAAAGAACGTTTTGTGGAAAAAGGCTATCTACCATCTCGGATAGACCAAGAGATAACAAGGACCTCTCTTATTGACAGGAAGACACTCACGACTGTGCGACCCAAGCCAACCCCTAATAATAAATTCAAGTGGTCCTTGTTTACCCAATTTTTTGTTCAACATAAACAAGTTAAACAAATATTGAACCGCCATTGGAATATTCTAAAAAACGACCCTATTCTAGGCCCAGTGCTCCCCACTAGAGCAGGTGTCACCTTTAGAGGGGCTCCTTCCCTACGGAGCAGTATCTCCCACAACGTTATTGAAGCACCTACTAAGCCATCTTTCTTTCCAGAGACTAAAGGGTATTACCCTTGTAGAAAATGTAGGGTATGCACATATAACCTTTGTGGCAATAAAAAATCTGAATCTTTTCAGTCTGCCGTCACTTCTATCAAATGAGACACTTTGCTACATGTACCACCCAGTACATAGTATACCTTATTACGTGTCCCTGCAATATGCAGTACGTGGGTCGTACCATAAGAACATTCAGTAACCGAGTAAACAAACACATCACCTCTATTATAAAGGGTCGTACTAATCACAGTGTCCCTCGGCACTTTTTACAGTTCAATAATAAAAACTCTAGGGGTTCCAAATTCCAGGTTATAGACAAATTTGTCCCATCATGGAGAGGGGGTCCACGTACTAGGGGGGTATCGAAGCTCGAAACATTCTGGATTTACCAGCTGAAAAGCTACTCCCCCTATGGGTTAAACGTGGAATGGGACATAAATGCGTTTATAAACAAATCTTAATTACGTTTTTTCCCTTATTATTTGAGGTTCCATCTGCGCAGTTTTTTAGGGAGTTAGCACTGTATCATATGCGGTTGCTAGTTGCTGTTTTTTGGTATTAGGTTTGCACAATGTCACATTTCTTATGCCTTGCATGGTGTTTTAACATAATATTCCACCTGATTACAGTATAGCTATTTATTTATATATATTTACATTTTGTAGGAGTAGTCTTCTGATAGGTTTTTCCCATTTCATTTATGGAATAAGACACAAGTGTACAATTATGAGGTTGCCCATATGTGGACCTGTGTTTTGGGTACAGATATGGGAGACATCCCTCTTTACAAGTATTGGATGCACTATTGAGTGGAATATTTCCCATTTAGCATACATGTAAAAAATGTTCTTTTAAGTTGCTCCGTTTTTCCCCTCTATGGGTGTCTCTCCTCCTCCTGCCACCTTATAGCGCTCGTTTCATTCTTCCGTATACACCAGAAGCTGTGCACATCTGAGCGCTTCATGTCGATGCACAATGACAGCCCTCTGTGAGCAGTGGGTGTGGTTATTTCACCCATTGACTCCATGTATCTAGAAGCCGCTTCCTTAAATGAATGAGAGGCGTGGAGCGCAGCGGCCGGTGTGCGATGACGTCACGCGCATTAATGCGGTCACATGATACCGCCTCCAGGGTCGCAATTGGAGGATGTTATTTCCTGTGTCAGCAGTGGAGGCTGCGGACACAGCTTCTTATTGTTGATTGGCTGTTGGGTTTGCCCAGCAAGAGTATACACAGCTGATTGTCATTTTATAGATTTCTGTGCATATATATTTCAGCGTGGAACCAGACATCAAGCTATATGCCCCAGTTGAAGGACCATCGTCCGAAACATGTCAGGTTGCTGAAGCTTTCGATGTCTTGTTACCACGTGATTTTTATTTTAATTCTGTGATCACGTTTTATCCAGTGCTTGTCAAAAAGTATTTCCTGGCACTTTTTTAAAAATAAAATATTTTCTATTGGATTCATGCCCTATGTGGAGACTTTCTTTTCCTTCCATGAATTGAACATATATGGAGCGGAGGTCATTTTCCTTTGAGAATCATTCCTCCACCTGTTGCGGATCCACACACCATTCTACAACCACGGTGGTCCTGGATGGAATCTTTCTGCACCATCTTCCAGCATAGTACCCCTGGGATTGTTTAATCCCTAAAGCTCGCATGACACTCCACCGTACGGTGTTTTTGTCCACCCTCTCTGGTAAGAGTACCCATCTCTACTATTTTTATGTTGATTCGAGTGTAAGAGGATTCATTCCTGAATTATAATCACCATTCACATCCCATTTTGTGTTTTAAGAAGAAGTTATTGCACATATCAACGGAGTTTTCAATCATTATGGACACTCATTACCTATTTGTGACTGTTTAATTATTTTTGCTTTACTTAGTTCAGGAACATTATTTGTCGCACTCACCATTTACCCTTATACGGGATGTGAGCACGTTATATGGAATTACACCCCAAAATACATTCTGCTGCTTCTCCTGAGTATGGGGATACCACATGTGTGAGACTTTTTGGGAGCCTAGCCGTGTACAGGACCCCAAAAACCAAGCACCGCTTTCAGGCTTTCTAAAGCCTGATTTTACTCCTCACTACCTATCACAGTTACGGAGGCCCTGAAATGTCCAGATAGCACAAAACCCAAAATGACCCCATTTTGGAAAGTAGACACCCCAAGGTATATGCTAAGAGGCATGGTGAGTATTTGCAGCTCTCATTTGTTTTTGAAAATGAAGAAAGAAAATATTTTCTTTTTTCTTTTTTCAATTTTCAAAACTTTGTGACAAAAAGCGAGATCTGCAAAATACTCACCATGCCTCTCAGCAAATAGCTTAGGGTGTCTACTTTACAAAATTGGGTCATTTGGGGGGGGGGGGGTTGTGCTATCTGGGCATTTCATGGCCTCCAAAACTGTGATAGGCACTGAGGAGTCAAATCAAAAATTTACACCCTTAGAAAGCCTGAAGGCGGTGATTGGTTTTCGGGGTCCTGTACGCAGTTAGACTGCCAAAAAGTCCCACGTGTGTGGTATTCCCATACTCAGAAGAAGCAGCAGAATGCATTTTGGGGTGTAATTCCACATATAACCATGCCATGTTTGAACAATATATTATTTAGTGACAACTTTGTGCAAAAAAAAAAGTTTGTAATTTTCCCGCAACTTGTGGCAAAATCTAAAATATTCCATGGTTACAACATGCCTCTCAGCGAATAGCTTGGGGTGTCTACTTTCCAAAACGGGGTCATTTGGGGGGGTTTGTGCTATCTTGGCATTTTATCGCCTTCAAAACTGTGATAGGTAGGGGGGTGTGAAATCAAAAATTTACGCTCTTAGAAATTCTGAAGGCGGTGCTTGGTTTTCGGGGTCCTGTGCGCGGCTAGGCTCCCAAAAAGTCTCACACATGTGGTATCCCCACACTCAGGAGAAGCAGTTGAATGTATTTTAAGGTGTAATTCCACATATAACCATTGTATGTGTGAGCAATATATCATTTAGTGACAACTTTCTGTAATTTTTATTTTTTTTGTCATTTTTCAATAACTTGTGACAAAAAAATAAAATTTTCAATGGGCTCAATATGCCTCTCAGAAATTTCCTTGGGGTGTCTACTTTTCAAAATGGGATCATCTGGGGGGGGAGGGGTGTTGAACTGCCATTTTAGCACCTCAAGAAATGAAATAGGCAGTCATAAACTAAAAGCTGCGTAAATTCCAGAAAATGGGGTGATGTACCCTAGTTTGTAGACGCTATAACTTTTGCGCAAATCAATAAATATACGCTTATTGACATTTTTTTTACCAAAAACATGTGGCTAAATACATTTTGGCCTAAATGTATGACTAAAATTGAGTTTATTGGATTTTTTAAAAACAAAAAGTAGAAAATATCATTTTTTTTCCCAAAAATATTCGGTCTTTTTCTGTTTATATCTCAAAAAATAAAAATCGATCAAACACCATCAAAAGAAAGCTCTATTTGTGGGAAAAAAGGACACAAACTTTGTTTGGGTACAGCATTGCATGACCGCGCAATTACCAGTTAAAGTAACGCAGTGCCAATTTGTAAAAAGTGCTCTGGTCATTGAGGGGCTAATTCTTCTGGGGCTGAAGTGGTTAAAATTTCTGAACATCTAAGCCACATATTTGCAATTCTCCTTGTAAGCTCCATGATGTCTTTTAGACAGGACCAAATTAAGAAGTTGTCCAGCTCAGACTCTTATGACAAGAAACCATTTGAGTGAAGGTTGTAAAAAAGCACACATGAAAGTATGATATAAAATAAGATTACATATTGGTAAACCTAATCCCTAAAATCTTATGTACACTTTAACAGGTTAATGTAATAACAAAAACAATCCTTTTTAAATGTGTAGCTTTCATTAAAACAATACCAGGGGATTATGCCACTTGTGCAGACACTTCCAACTTTAGGATGGCAACGCTATGTCCCTTTCTCCTGAATATTTTATTGTGTTGTTACCCTGTCACACGCTATCCCAATGAAGGCTACAAGCAGCCATGTCAAAACATATTGCAAATGCATGTTCCGCTGTTGTCACTAGCGATGAGCTGAATGTACCTGGGTTTGGTGAACACAACTAAAGTTTAATTGCCGAATCCGACACCAATGAACTCAGTAGAAGCTGGATGTTAAGAAACAGTTCTGGCCATTTTCTGGGCAATTAAGTGATTGTCAAACAAACACAGGGGACTGGGCACTGGCTTAGGGGAAATGTACATAAAAAAATTCTGTCTGACAGGGAGCGATTTAAAAAAAAATGTAATGAGTAAATAAACAAACAAGCACAGCTTTTGACAAGTCCTTTATTAAAAAAAAGTTCTACAATATAGATGTGCATCAATCACAGTGCCTGATGCCCACTGAAGGAAATAACCTGGGGAACAAATGTGAGAATGCCACTTGCTCAATGACAGATCCCTGAGCTGTCATTTGCAATATAAGGGAAGAGACAAGGAAAGTGGTGATGTGGCCATATTTAGGCAATGATGTCACTCTCTATTGCAAGCCATGTAAGTGATTGGGCCGGATGACATCAGTGGTTGGTAAGGACATGGTGGGTGCAAGCACCCACTGCTTCCTTAGTAACTATTGACAGCAGGAAGCTGTGATGTTTGTCCACACCAAATGCTCCAGATGCTGTAAACATCAAACATTCACACTGAGCAGTTGCTGGAATGCATGTAGACAAGAAGTGGCATTAAGTTAGGGCTTGCATGTAATTTGAAGCAACTTGAGAGGATTTTAAATCATCTGCATTTTCCCATACATTAGCATTTTAAAGGCTGATTATATTTATTGCCTGGAGTTGTTCTTCAAAGGTCAATTTCATTCACTTCCTACAAGCAGGTATTAAATCAGCATTTAGAAATACTGGTTCAAGGGATTTCCAAAACTTGTGACTTTACCTCTATTTAAGTGTAACATTCCATAGTCCTGACATTTTATTAAGAGTGTTTAAAGCCCAGATAGACAGGGCATGGCATACACTCAGACTTCCAATTACAATCATTAGCCTGGATTATAGGGACTATGAAGGTGAGGGTAGTTTGCACACAAATCTCCATCCACTAATAATATGTTTGGAGTGACTTGCAGATTTCTACATGCTAGCCCTTGCATAATTTGATATTGCAGGAAGAGGCAGAATAGATAAGCTACTACACTGAAGCCAATTTACTAAAGCAATTGAGAATCTTCACACAATAAATGGCGTAAGCATTCACTTTAATTATCCAATCATGTGAAAAGCAAATTTCTATTTACTTATTTTAGCACACAATTGGATAACTGAAGTAAATATTCAAAAATGTATTCTGTGAAGATTCTCATCTCCATTAATAAATCAGCCCAAACTCCACACGTCTGCCCAATTGGTACTGAACGTCATGATGGACTACTTTATTAAGTTTACAGTGGCTGTACCGACCTGTGAATAGACCACCAGTACTGTCCCCCAATTAGTGTATTTACACTTATGCCTTCCATATGGCTGAAGTTACATTCAGACCAGTATCCTGTTTAGCAAGATGGTTCTTCCAAGATTACTGACACTCAGTAGGCATTAAGAAGTCACAAACATCCCCATACCAACCTCAAGAGGAGCTTGTGAGAGGCTCAACTGCACCCTAATAAAACGTAGCTCATGAAAAAAGAAAATATACTATATTGTACACTTAGCCACAGACCACTCACCTTACCATGTTATGTTTGTCTGTACACTTAGGGGGGCCACAGACCTTTGAGTCACAGTCCCCACAGAAGAACGGGGATACTCTCTCATTTCCTGAATTTGGGAATGAAAATGACACCTTTTTGAAGTCCAGTTTATTAAAGATCAGTCTAGGTGGAGCAAAGAAAATGAGAAGCATCAGAGTTTGATATTCAACCCGGGGAGAGAGTGTTATGCCCCGTACACACGGTCGGACTTTGTTCGGACATTCCGACAACAAAATCCTAGGATTTTTTCCGACGGATGTTGGCTCAAACTTGTCTTGCATACACACGGTCACACAAAGTTGTCGGAAAATCCGATCGTTCTAAACGCGGTGACATAAAACACGTACGTCGGGACTATAAACAGGGCAGTGGCCAATAGCTTTCATCTCTTTATTTATTCTGAGCATGCGTGGCACTTTGTCCGTCGGATTTGTGTACAACGGATTTTGTTGTTGGAAAATTTTATATCCTGCTCTCAAACTTTGTGTGTCGGAAAATCCGATGGAAAATGTGTGATGGAGCCTACACACGGTCAGAATTTCTGACAACAAGGTCCTATCACACATTTTCCGTGTACGGGGCATTAGTATGACTCAAAGGCACACACCAGGAATGAAAATTCTAAACACATGGGGAAGAAGTTCCTGGAGTTGTCCTAAAACAGCATATTCCATGTGTGCCAGTCTATGCTATCCAGAGAGAATAAACTAAAAAAAAAAAAACAAGATACCAACATCATAAGCTCCTCCAACCCATTAAGAACCAAAAAGAGGCCCATGGGGGTGGGGAGTTTACAAGAACCTGTGCAAGTTCATGACCCATGGGCATCTTTTCAACTAGAGGTTCAATGGTACTTCCTCCTGCTTATCTGCAATTGTTTTCAAGATCCCAGGAGAAACCATGGATCCTGACAATGTTGCACAGCCTACTGGTCATCCTTTTCAGGTCTGCTTGTGCAGACCTGAAAAGACATGTGCATCCCAAGAGATGAACCCAAGACTTAAGTCTCTGTAAAAGCCTCAGAGTTTAACTTTAGGAGATCCCTGGAACACCCAAGGTCTCCCAAAGTTAGAAAATGTATTTCACCCAGTTAATCCATCTATTTTCAATATGAAATGCCTGGTCTAGGAGGCCACCTGCCTGGGCTGGGAGCTGAGTAATCATTCTGTTCTCTGCTCTCTGGTACACATAGCAACTAAATGTGCTTTTATAGTTGTAATAACTACCATGTATGGGTTAAAATACTGACTCTTGTACCCCCAAATTTCTTGCACTCTTTATGATTTAACTATCCCTTAAATTGTAGAAACCAATTTAGTGAAAGGTAAACTAAGAAAACTCTTAACTCTTTGCAATGAAAGCATTATATACAGTCAGGTCCATAAATATTGAGACATCGACACAATTCTAATCTTTTTGGCCCTATACACCACCACAATGGATTTGAAATTAAACGAACAAGATGTGCTTTAACTGCAGACTTTCAGCTTTAATTTGATGGTATTTACATCAGGTTTTAAATCAGGTGAATGGTGTAGGAATTACAACAGTTTGTATATGTGCCCCCCCACTTTTTAAGGGACCAAAAGTAATGGGACAATTGGCTGCTCAGCTGTTCTTGGCCAGGTGTGTATTATTCCCTCATTATCCCATTTACAAGGAGCAGATAAAAGGTCTAGAGTTCATTTCAAGTGTGCTATTTTCACTTAGAATCTGTTGCTGTCAACTCTCAATATGAGATCCAAAGAGCTGTCACTATCAGTGAAGCAAGCCATCATTAGGCTGAAAAAACAAAACAAACCCATCAGAGAGATAGCAAAAACATTAGGTGTAGCCAAATCAATTGTTCGAACATCCCTAAAAAGAAAGAATGCACCGGTGAGCTCAGCAATACCAAAGGACCCGGAAGACCACAGAAAACAACTGTGGTGGATGACCAAAGAATTCTTTCCCTGGTGAAGTAAACACCCTTCACAACAGTTGGCCAGATCAAGAACACTCTCCAGGGGGTAGGTATATGTGTGTCAAAGTCAACAATCAAGAGAAGACTTCACCAGAGTGAATACAGAGGGTTCACCACAAGATGTAAACCATTGGTGAGCCAATGGAACTGGTTCTCTTGTATTTATTGATGATGTGACTGCTGACAAAAGCAGCAGGATGAATTCTGAAGTGTTTCGGGCAATATTATCAGTTCATATTCAGCAAAATGCTTCAGAACTCGTTGGACGGCGCTTCACAGTGCAGATGGACAATGACCCGAAGCATACTGTGAAAGCAACCAAAGAGTTTTTAAGGGAAAGAAGTGGAATGTTATGCAATGACCAAGTCATTCACCTGTCCTGAATCCGATTGAGCATGCATTTCACTTGCTGAAGACAAAACTGAAGGGAAAATGCCCCAAGAACAAGCAGGAACTGAAGACAGTTGCAGTAGAGGCCTGGCAAAGCATCACCAGGGATGAAACCCAGCGTCTGGTGATGTCTATGCATTCCAGACTTCAGGCTGTAATTGACTGCAAAGGATTTGCAAACAAGTATTAAAAAGTGAAAGTTTGATGGATGATTGTTAATCTGTCCCATTACTTTTGGTCCCTTAAAAAGTGGTAGGTACATATACAAACTGTTGTAATTCCTACACCGTTCACCTGATTTGGATGTAAATACCCTCAAATTAAATATGAAAGTCTGCAGTTAAAGCACATCTTGTTTGTTTCATTTCAAATCCATTGTGGTGGTGTATAGAGCCAAAAAGATTAGAATTGTGACAATGTCCCAATATTTATGGACCTGACTTATATATATATATATGTGTGTGTGTGTGTGTGTGTATATATACAAATAACTACAGTATATATTATGCATACACAGTGTGTGTGTATGTGTATGTGTATATATGTATACTGTATATATATTGGGCAAAAGCCGAAGTTCCTGGGGAACCAAATGTATGAATATTAAAACATCTCAAGCACAATTTGGAAATGCCATGGCCTGAACATGCAAGACCTCAGGCAATTTTGTGTAAATGCACTCTGCAGGCACAAAAATTCTGTGAAGCAATTTTGCTATACTTGATGGTAAACTAAATTCCTCTTTTCATAGGTTTGGTGTCCTTTATATTTGAAAAATATATTGTTTTGAGTATAAATAAAATTGTATATGTGTTTAATACAGCAATTTATGACTTTACTCTCCTGTTTAACTGTCTTTATAGCTTTTTGATACCGCAATCAGAATACACTTTCATTTTAATAACACAACTTTATTTTAACCCACTATTTTTAAAAATAACCTTATGGAATACTTATTTTGTTTTAACTCAAACAGTGAATATCTTATTAAGAACATAGAATACATATATAAGACTTGTCACTTGTAAAGTGATAATAAAACCTTTTGCCAATGTAATTTAAAGTTCCACAGGGATCCTAATTTTCTGTTATATAAATAATTCTGAATTCAACAGATAAAAAGAATTAGTCATTTATTAGTAATGCCGGAACAATAAACGTGTTTTTTGTACTGCTAGAAGTATTATACTGTCCAATGTCTACAGAGAGCAACATATGTTGGTGCCCAACAAAGTATAACAGCCTTTTATTTATTATATAACTCCTGATTATCATCTGTTCGGGAAGCAGCAGTAAGACGATGACATTGATGAACTGTGTGCACACCAAAATTGTTTATCATATCATCTTCCATATATTGATCCTAATGAGCTGGCCAACTGAGAGATCCTATTTACTGGGTAAAGATTCAAGACTTTCCTTGAGGATTACATGAAGTTTAAATGAAATATGATTCATCTAATGTATAATTAGGGTGTGTCTGATGGGCTCATTCCAGTTGGAAATGTCTAGAAAAAATGTCAAGAGGGAATATAGTAGTTTAGCTTCATGCCATCTTTTTTCTTAAAAAAACGTGATCTTGTAAATGGTGAGTGCTCTCAACACCCTGTGAAGAGACCTTTTTTTTGCCTTCAATGGTAATTTCATTCTACTATTATTTTCTATGTTTCATGACCACAAATAAAGATGTGGAATGACGAGCATACAGTATGAAAGGATCTCTATAGAAATTAGGCTAGAATATGAATGCTATTTCATAATTTTTTTCCTTGCAATCCAGTTCTCTGAAAAACTATAAAAATAATGCCCTGTAGCTAGCACTTCTGATGTGCCATTTTACTGTAAAAGCAATGATTAAGTTGAAAAGAAGAAATTCTTACCACTAAAAAGTGAGGTATGATTACATGTAACACAGGCAGTCATTCTTATTTTTAACATTATTGCAAAAAAAGGGTGCCCAGGCATAAGCCAATGCAGCTCATTCAGCATTCTGTTAAAAAGAATGCATAGTGTTTTTATACATATATATTTTTTAATTAATTTATGCTCAGGGACAAAAAATATAATGTTTAGTGAAGTTACTATGAAATATTACATATTGTATACATATTTACTTTTTACTTTTTCCAGCCAGAAGATACTGCTTTGGGCAGTTAACATACAGTACCTAGTAGTAGTCACATTCAACTGGACCTGTTCTGTAATGAAGTTATGTCATAGGTTCTCTCTCTTTTAATAAATGTAAGGAAAATATCCCTGCATTTCTATCCAAACAGGTAGCACCATTGCCTTGATCCCATTACCATGGAAAAGCAGATGGGATTGTCTAAGGACAGGTTGGTAGTTGTAAAAATGATGGAACTACCTTGTACTAATTATATAATTCCAACCTTGGTGTTTGGAAGGCTTCATAAATATTAATATTAATTAAATGGTTAAAGGTGTGAATTGCTGTCAAAATGTCAGATTACAAATTTAAAATTGGCATTATATGTAGAAGGCAGATGGTGTTGAAAGACCCCACCCCTGTTTAATGATGGTCCCAGTTTTCATAGATGGCCTCCTTCATACCTTTGTGAACCAGTTGTCCTGTCTGTTGATCTGTCTTTTCCTTGCTGTTAGCATGTTGGGTTACCTAACTTGTTCTGTAAATTCAGCCACTTTTTTCAGGACCTCAGCAGGTAGCTTTAATGCCAAACCCTGTTTCATTTCATGAACTTTGTGTCTCAAAGTATCAATTGTGAACTGGGTCTATCCCACCCAATCATTCAGCAGTTCATTTTGAGCTCTTTGTAAAATTGTATTTGCCCAATGATCTTAACAGTGGAATCCCAAGTGCAGACTACTAGGGGTAAACCAAACCTTGCTCTAATTACCATGGAAATACACCTGTTTCCATGGTATGAGCACTGATGTGGCATGGATGAGCATGAATGAGGCATGGGTGGGCATGGATGAGGCATGGATGAGCATGAATGAGCCATGGATGGGCATGGATGAGCATAATTGAGCCATGAATGGGCATGTATGAGCACGGATAGGCATAGATGAGGCACAGATAAGCCATAGATGGGCACAGATCAGCACTGTGGGCACTTCAGATCCAGCTCACAAGCGCTGTACCACTCAGTGTGGGGAGAAGGGAGGAGCTGAACCAAACATGCTCCAGTTTGTTGACAAGTGATCACGCCGTCATTAGACAGAGCGATCACATGGTAAAGGGCCGCTGTCATTGGCCCTTTACCCTGTTCCGTGATGGGTCAATCCTGACCAATCATTCAGCAGTTGATTTTGAGCTCTTTGTAAAAATTTTTATTTGTCCAATGATCTTAACAGTGGAATCCCAAGTGCAGACTACTAGGGGTAAACCAAACCTTGCTCTAATTACCATGGAAAGACAGATGTTTCCATGGTATGAGCACTGTTGTGGCATGGATGAGCATGAATGAGGCATGGGTGGGCATGAATAAACCATGAATGAGGCATGGATGAGCATAAATGAGCCATAGATGGGCATGGAGGAGCATAAATGAGCCTTGAATGAGCCATGGATGGGCATGTATGAGCATGGATAGGCATATATAAAGCACAGATGAGCCATGAATGGGCACAGATCAGCACTGTGGGCACTTCAGATCCAGCTCACAAGCGCTGTATCGATTGTTGTGAGGAGAGGGGAGGGGCTGAACAAGTGATCGTTTCATCATTGGATGGAGCGATTTCATGATGGGCGATTTCATGAAGGGCTGCTGTCATTGGCCCTTTACCCTGTTCAGTGACGCGTCGGGTCCGGAGGACTGCGCACTCCAGGGGTACCACCCAATCATTCAAGAGAGAGAGAAGGATCGCGCCCTCTAAGTGCAGCATGTATGATAAAAGTATTTATTACAATAGATAAAAACACTCACATTTGAGTTGCTAAAAACCAGCATGTAAAGTATTTTCATCCGCGTGCTCCTGGGGGGTGTGGGTGGAGGGGCTCCTGGGATGTGAGTCCTGTGACCTGGGTCCTAGTAGCTGTTCCGGTGGTGCCGTGGGTGCTCAGAGCCTCCAGGCGGCTGGGACGTTGGTCATGGATCCTCCGTGGAGCGCCGTGCTGTCCTGCGTCTTCACTTCCGGGAGCGGGGTGAGTTGGGCGGTGCTTCGCGTTCGGAGCATGCGTGCTCCTTCATCAGGCTATGCTGGTGGCCATATTCAGTGTTGGAACTTAAACCGTAGGCAAGGGGAGGGGTGGAGAGGTGATTAGGTGGAGGGCGGGACTATGCATAATGACTAATGACTAGGCGCATAGGTAACCATGATGATGGGTTGTACACAATGTGGAAGGAGATGACGGGGAGAGGGCGGGGAGGGGAGGGGGAAGAGATTGTAGGTGGTGGATTATGTAGTGTGAATGGGTATATTTTGGTAGGAAATATGTATATATGAATATATAATTACAGAGAGGTGTGGAGGTAGATCGTGGGGTAAGGGGAAGGTGGTCTATATGAAGAGGAATGATGCAATGATGATAATTGATGGAAACATATGTACTATATCAAATATATATATATGTAAATATATATGAGAAAAAAATATATATAAAAAGACCCACAAGAAGTATATATAATTATAGGGAGAGGTTGATATAGATCGTGGTGTAAGGGGTCAGCGGTATATATGAAGAGGAATGACGCAATGATGGTAATGGAAGAAAACATATGTACTATGTAAAATAAAATGTATATGTGTAAATAAATATAAAAATAAAAATAAAGATAGTGATAATAATAGGAATAAAGATAAAATTAGGAATAAAAATAAAAATAAAAATAAAAAAATAATAATAAAAAATAAAAATAAACCTAGTAGAAATTATAAAGAAAAAAACAAATAATAGGAGAAAAGAAATAACAGAAATAAAAAAAGGAGAAGGAAATTGTCACGGAACGTCCCACACTCCGCTTGAGTGCTTCCGTCAGTATACCGCTTCCTAAGTTCTGGAACACGAGTCCAATGGATCTGGCTATAGGAACCCCCAAGAACTAGACAACACCAGTCTTGGAGTACATCAGCACTAACTCTTTATTTGAGATCTCACACACATTTATACAGCAGGCTGACTCAAAACTAACCTAATTAACATGAGCTAATTTACTAAAAAATTTACCCAGACCAGATGACAGACTTGTGGGCACCGAGCTTCACACAGTAGTATAAACACAATAGCTGGAGCTAATTACAATTAACAATACAAACAACAATCTCCCCCTTCCTCAGCCTAGACTGTTCGTCTCCTTGCCAGTGCTGGTGGCTAATGTGATCAGCTCATTCAATTAACACACATTACCATAAACATCAACACAGGGTTAATTAGAACAAACAATGAGTTGAATACCCTTAGAACCTAGACTAAACTTATTTACATTAAACACATTATAGCTGACATCAGACAGGTGAGTGGAGTTGATGACATTAGCATCTTCTCACAGTATGAGCCCCAACAGTATGGCTCAGTCACTATGGCAAATACAGGGTCCCCAGAGTCTGTGTGTTTTGGGGGGACATGGAGCTGAATCCAAAGTAACACCAACCCCAGGGTCCCCAGGCATACAGCTCACAGAGAGCACCATTTCCCCAAATGCCAGGGCCCATAATCTGTTGGCAAGAGGCTAGCGTTCAGTCCCCTCCAATAGCCTCTGTCTCGGGTGAGTCTGTCACAGAAATGTGGAAATTGTAATAGGTATATATGTCCTAGATGGGATGGCGGGGGGGGAAGGGGGGGTGGGGGGAATGGTGGAGTGGCATGGGGCTGGCTGACCATGATATTGGAGGTGTATAGGAGAGGGCAAGAGGGTGCATATGTATTATACACTAGAAGCATATTGCAGAGTGAATGGGGCTATGTAGACGCAAGTATACAATTACACTAGTATACGGGTATACACTTACAATAACAATACAATTACACATGTATCTCACATGGTAAGTAAGCTAATGAAGCAAAGACTTAAATGATAAATAGAACGATGAATACTACAGTGAATAAAACATCAGATAAAACAATGGATGAGACAATACATGGTAAATTGAGATGAGATGATGTGATGGGGTGGGGATATGGTTAGGGTCACAAGAGAATGTTGATTTCGATGCCTTCATTGAGGCCTCCTGGATATAAAGTGTCTAGTGTGTATATCCAGTAGTTTTCTCTTTCACACAACCGTTTGTAGCTTTCTGCGGTGGGGAGGGTGGGTGAAATAGACACAATGACCCAAACGCGTAACCCTGAAGATGTTTTTCCGTGATGTTCTTTAAAATGTCTCGGTACGCTATGCTTATCAATGCCTTTCTCTACAAGGTTACGATGCTCACTAAACCGTTTGCGGAGTGGGCGTATAGTGCGGCCTACATAAAGCAGGCCACAGGGACATGTGAGGCAATAGACCACATAATCTGAATCACAATTGAAAAAGTTGGGAATGACGTACAGTTTGCCCTTATGTTGGAAGTCTTTTTGCCTATGTGTGACATGAGCGCACGTGAGGCAGAGGGGCTTCTTACATCGATACATGCCTTTGATGTTAAAGAAGGTTAAAGGGGCACTGGTGGTGGGGCGTGCTGTTTTCACTTTACTGGGTGCTATTTGGGCCTTATATTCTTGGCCCGTCTGTAGGTGACCAGTGGTTTATCACTTAGGGTGGGTTTTAGATGCAGATCCTCACGCAGAATGGACCAGTGTTTGGTGAAGATTTTTTCCATTTGCTTAAATCTGTTGTGGTATTGTGTCACAAATCTGACAGGTTGGGTAGTTTCATCTGAACTGGTTTGTCTCTTGTCCTTCACGTTTTCACTGAGATAGTATTGAAAGGCATCTTCTATGATGTGATCTTGGTAACCCTTGTCTTTGAATTTGGCTTTGAGTAGTTGGCCATGAGTTTCATAGTCCTGTAAGCGCGTACAGTTGTGTTTCAGGTGGCAGAACTGACTTTTTGGGATGTTTTTGACCCATCGTGGGTGGTGGCAACTGTTATAGTGAAGGTAAGAGTTCCCTGAGGTGGATTTTGTATAGTTCTGGGCACAGATGGTGTTTTCATAGTGGAAGAGTTCCAGATCCAAAAAGGCCAGTTTGTTGTTGTCTGTGACTGATGGGAATGATAAACCCATAGTGTTGTTGTTGCAGTGTTGGACGAAGGATGAGATGGAGGTTTCTGGACCATCCCAGATAATGACCACATCATCTATGTAGCGCCCATAATAGACTATGTGGGGTGCATATGGGTTATTGCTGTGTATGTATTGAAGCTCCCAGTAACCCATGGTCAGGTTCGTGTAGCTAGGGTCAAAATTGGCCCCCATGGCAGTTCCTTGTGTTTGAATGTAGAAGTCTCCGTGGGATTCAAAATAATTGTGGGTTAGGCAGAATTCTAAAATTTCCAGTAAAAATTGGTTCTGACGTGGGTTGAGTGATGGTTCATTGTTGAGGTAGTGTTGTACAGCTTTCAAACCGATGTTGTGGGGAATGGATGTGTATAAGAAGACCACATCTAACGAGAGCCAGCGGTACGTGGGTTCCCAGGAGTAGTATTGTAGCATGTTCAGAAGGTGGATGCTGTCTTTGATGTAGGAAGGTAGATTCTGTACTATACTTTGTAGACAATGATCAATGTAGATAGAAAAGTAGCTGGTTACACTTTCCATGGCCGCCACTATTGGTCTACTGGGGTGGGTGTGTGGGATCTTTGTGCACCTTCGGAAGGTGGTAAAAGTAGGGCCTTTTGTAAAAGTCATGTTTAAGAAAAGCGGCTTCGGTTGCAGTAACTATACCATCTGCTTGAGCTCGGTCTATTAAGTTGTGTGCTTCAATAGAGAATTTGGGTAAGGGATCTCCAGAAAGTTTTTTGTACGTGGATGTGTCAGATAGGAGTCTGGTTGTTTATAGCATGTAGTCTGCACGGTTCTGGACTACGATACCTCCTCCTTTATCTGCGGGCTTGATAACCAATTGCCTGTTGTTGGTGAGTGATTTTAGGGCTGTGCATTCTGCGAGGGTTAAGTTAGATGGTGGATTGGTGTGTGAGTTGGACATTTGACACAATTGTAATATATCAGCATATACAACCTGATAGAAGGTCTGGACGTATGGTCCATTAGCAAATGTGGGGTAAAAGATAGATTTAGGTTTGAAATTAGTGTGTAACATAGGTGGAGAGGTAGGAGGATGTTGGGTTAGAGATTCAATCTGGTCGTCGGTGTAGAGATCTTCTAACTGGTCTAGGGCTATGAGTTCTGCAGGTCCTAGGTTGGAGGAGTCTTCGGTAGTTGTACTGCATTCTGCGTGGTCACTAGTAGTATCTGGAGTAATGTTTGGGGTACCGTTACCTTTCTTGGTGGCTTGAATGTTGAAATATCGTTTAATGGTGATATTTTTAATGAACCTATTTAGATCCAATCTGTAATTATATATTCATATATACATATTTCCTACCAAAATATACCCATTCACACTACATAATCCACCACCTACAATCTCTTCCCCCCCTCCCCGCCCTCTCCCCGTCCTCTCCTTCCACATTTTGTACAACCCATCACCATGGTTACCTATGCGCCTAGTCATTAGTCATTATGCATAGTCCTGCCCTCCACCTAATCACCTCTCCACCCCTCCCTTTGCCTACGTTATAAGTTCCAACACTGAATATGGCCACCAGCATAGCCTGATGAAGGAGCATGCATGCTCCGAACGCGAAGAACCGCCCGCCTCACCCCGCTCCCGGAAGTGAAGACGCAGGACAGCACGGCGCTCCACGGAGGATCCATGACCAACGTCCCAGCCGCCCGGAGGCTCTGAGCACCCGCGGCACCACCGGAACAGCTACCAGGACCCAGGTCACAGGATTCACATCCCAGGACCCCCTCCACTGGTCCGTGACACCCACACCCCCCAGGAGCACGCGGATGAAAATACTTTACATGCTGGTTTTTAGCAACTCAAATGTGAGTGTTTTTATCTATTGTAATAAATACTTTTATCATACATGCTGCACTTAGAAGATGCCGTCCTTCTCTCTCTCTTTTATTATTCCAGAGCTCCTTTTAGCTTTTATAGACTGGCTGCCCTCCATATACTCAGCATCTTTTTATCCTTACATGGACTAATACCTGAACTTGTTGTGAAACATTAACTATTACCACCAAGTTCCCCCTTTCAGGAACTCTCTACCCACTCCTCTCCCCCCTACCTTTTTGGTTATGTGTACCCAGCTACATCCATTGTGCACCATATTAACCCCTTGATCTCATGTCTACCACCCAATCATTCAGCAGTTGATTTTGAGCTCTTTGTAAAATTGTATTTGCCCAATGATCTTAACAGTGGAATCCCAAGTGCAGACTACTAGGGTTAAACCAAACCTTGCTCTAATTACCATGGAAAGACAGCTGTTTCCATGGTATGAGCACTGATGTGGCATGGATGAGCATGAATGAGGCATGGGTGGGCACGGATGAGGCATGGATGAGCATGAATGAGCCATGGATGAGCCATGGATGGGCATGGATGAACATGAATGGATGGCAGGAAGTGCGATTCTGGGAGTACGCCCTCCCAGAATTAGCCAACCGCGCTGTAGCTGTCATTCGGCTTCATTTTAGCATTACTTTAACTTCTTTGTAGAGAAAAAACCTGGTTGATTACAGAGCTAGACAAATAAAGCTCAAATTACACCTATAGCTGAAGAGTATCACATACTGGATTATTTACTTCAATCTTCCGTTTGAGTAAGAATCATTTCAATTTGATAGGGATAGACTGAAAGGAAAAAAGTTCTATCAGTAGAAAAACCCCAAATGCCCCTGAAATCCTATAAGACAAGTGCACTATATTTCAAATATTTGTAAAACAAATACTAAAAAACATATAAAACATCACTTTATAAACTTGTGAAAATATTGTAGACTGAGGAACTATATAAACCTCCTGTATATACAACTTCCTCCAGCACAAACTTGACTCTTGAACTCACTCTCCAGCACTTTACTTGACTCTTAAACTCACTCTCCAGGACCAGCTAGCCTAATATGCAGGCCTGACTCAGTCAGGCCAAAAGCAAATACCCTCTGCAGGCAGGGACCTTGGGCCCCTATGGTGTAGCAAAAATATAGGTAGTCCCAATGCAAGCTGTCCACATGGCTACTGCTCCCAGTACCACCTATTCAGGCCCTGCCAGCCCTCCTGGCTGCAGCTGCCTCTCTCCATTGCCTGTGCCACCACAGTCCAGTCCACACCACTGGCTTTGCACCCACCCCAGACTACAATCTCCCAGTCCTCTCAGGTGTGCATCCCCAGCCCTTCCCGACTTTGTGTCACTCATCAGCCTTTTTGACTGCGACCTCCCTGGAGACTTTCCTTGGCAGTGCTCTCCTGCTCTCCTCTCCTTGCTACCATGCCACCTGCCCAGGACACCTCCATGTGTCTTGAGAGGGTCCTGTCCACACCCGCGCCCTAGGACCAAGGTCACCCCCCCAGAATGGGGAGCTCCCTCTGGGCCACAAAAGCCTAGCACTCCATCTCCAGCTTCCACCCCAAACAACTCCTCCCCAGCTGGGCTGACCCTCCGTATTTAAGAAGGCCTGCTCCCTGCCAATACAGTTTGGGGATTGGTCAGGGCTCCTCAGAAAACTCCAGGCAGCTCCACCTCTCTTCTCTTCTTCCTTTCCAGAAAATTCCAGCATGTTCTGGAAAGAAGTGGTAGGTTTCATAGATGTTGCCTGTGAGTAACCAGCTCTGCCTGAGTCACTCAACCCTGACCCAGAAGAAAAATACACACAGGCTTGGCTGCCAGCCAAGCCTGACAATTTACCTATCCTACACAAAAAAAGCAAACTAAAGGGTGCTACATACAGTGCCTTGCAAAACTATTCACCCCCTTGGCGTTTTACCTATTTTGTTACATTACAGCCTTTATTTCAATGTTTTTTTAATCAGAATTATATGTGATGGATCAGAACACAATAGTCTAAGTTGGTGAAGTAAAATTAGAAAAATATATACCATACATAAAACTATTTTTCAAAAATAAAAAAAATGATAATTGGCATGTGCGTATGTATTCACCCCCTTTGTTAGAAAGTACATAAAAAACTCTGGTGCAACCAATTACCTTCAGAAGTCACATAATTAGTGAAATGATGTCCACCTGTGTGCAATCTGTCATATGATCTGTCATTACATATACACACCTTTTTGAAAGGCCCCAGAGGATGCAACATCTAAGCGAGAGGCACCACTAACCAAACACTGCCATGAAGACCAAGGAACTCTCCAAACAAGTAAGGGACAAAGTTGTTGAGAAGTACAAGTCAGGGTTAGGTTATACAAAAAATATCCAAATCTTTGATTATCCCTAGGAGCACCATCAAATCTATCATAACCAAATTGAAAGAATATGGCACAACAGCAAACCTGCCAAGAGACGGCCGCACACCAAAACTCACAGACCGAGCAAGGAGGTCATTAATCAGAGAGGCAGCACAGTGACCTACGGTAACCCTGGAGGAGCTCCAGAGTTCCACAGAGGAGACTGGAGCATCTGTACATAGGACGACAATAAGCCATACGCTCCATAGAGTTGGGCTTTCTGGCAGAGTGGCCAGAAGAAAGCCATTACTTTCAGCAAAAAACAAAATGGCACATTTTGAGTTTGCAAAAAGGCATGTGGGAGACTTCCAAAATGTATGGAGGAAGGTGCTCTGGTCTGATGAGACTAAAATTTAACTTTTTGGCCATCAAAGGAAATGCTATGTCTGGTGCAAACCGAACACATTACATCACCCAAAGTACACCATCACCACAGTGAAATGGTGGTGGCAGCATCATGTTGTGGGGATGTTTTTCAGCAGTCGGGACTGGGGAACTAGTCAGAGTTGAGGGAAAGATGGATGGTGCTAAATACAGGGATATTCTTGAGCAAAACCTGTACCACTCTGTGTCTGTGTGTGTGTGATTTGAGGCTAGGACGGAGGTTCACGTTCCAGCAGGACAATGACCCCAAACACACTGCTAAAGCAACACTTGAGTGCTTTAAGGGTAAACAAGTAAATGTGTTGGAATGGCCTAGTCAAAGCCCAGACCTCAATCCAAGTTCACAAGCGCAAACCATCCAACTTGAAGGAGCAGTTTTGTAAGGAGGAATGGGCAAAAATCCCAGTGGTAAGATGTGGCAAGCTCATAGAGACTTATCCAAAGCGACTTGGAGCTGTGATAGCCGCAAAAGGTGGCTCTACAAAGTATTGACTTTAGGGGGGTGAATAGTTATGCACATTGACTATTTCTGTTATTTTGTCCTATTTGTTGTTTGCTTCACAATAAAAAAAAATCTTAAAAGTTTTGGGCATGTTCTGTAAGTTAAATGATGCAAATCCCCAAACAATCCATGTTAATTCCAGGTTGCGAGGCAACAAAACACGAAAAATGCCAAGGGGGTGAATACTTTTGCAAGGCACTGTATGTTAACCACTTGCCGACCGCCTCACGCAGATATACTGCGGCAGAAGGGCTCGTACAGGCAAAACCACGTACCTGTACGTTGTCCTTTAAGAGGCGGCCTGCGGGCGCGCGGGTCCCGCGGACTCAATTACCATGGGGATACCTGCGATCGCCTCACGGGGAGGAAGAACGGGGAGATGCTGATGTAAACAGCATCTCCCCGTTCTGCCTAGTGACAGTGTCAGTCGATCTCTGCTCCCTGTCATTGGAGCAAAGCTCAGTGACGTCACACACACAGCCCATCCCCCTGACAGTTAGAAACATGTCCCTAGGACACACTTAACCCCTACACTGCCACCTAGTGGTTAACCCCTTCACTGCCAGTGTCATTTACACAGGAATCAGTGCATTTTTATAGCACTGATTGCTGTATAAATGCCAATGGTCCCAAAAATGTGTCAAAAATGTCTGATGTGTCCGCCATAATGTTGCAGTCATGATAAAAATCGCTGATCGCCGCCATTTAAAAAATATATATATATATATTAATAAAAATGCCATAAAACTATCCCCTATTTTGTAAACGCTATAACTTTTGCGCAAACCGATCAATAATCACTTATTGCGATTTTTTTTACCAAAAATATGTAGAAGAATACGTATTGGCCTAAACTGAGGAAAAAAATAGTTTTTTATATTTTTGGGGGATATTTATTATAGCAAACAGTAAAAAATAATGCTTTTTTTCAAAATTGTCGCTCTATTTTTGTTTATAGGGCAAAAAATAAAAACCGCAGAGGCGATCAAATACCACCAAAAGAAAGCTCTATTTGTGGGAAAAAAAGGACGTCAATTTTGTTTGGAAACCATGTCGCACGACCGCGCAATTTCAGTTAAAATGACGCAGTGCCGAATCGCAAAAAGTGCTCTGGTCAGGAAGGGGGTAAATTCTTCCGGGGCTGAAGTGGTTAATGTATGAAGAAATCTGTATATGCATTGAATGAAAGCTAAAGACACAGGCAATGGTTTCTCTGTTCAGGGCCGGTGCTAGACTATTTTGCACCCTAGGCAAGACCAGCAACTTGCGCCCCCCCCCCCCAAAAAAAAAAAAAAAACAACAAAAAAAAAAAACACACTGAATGGCTTTGTGCAGTGTCATTAAATAACAGCACAACACACTCTTTGATCACAGATCCCAGTGTGTATTGTGTGACAATATGACAGTGCACTTTCTAATTATTTCACTGTGAACACCAGGGCCTGATTGCAAGTGCGACCTTTGCGACCCTGGCCGTTTGGCATGGATTAAGAGCATCATGGGCCTGGTGCTGAGGATTTTGGTGGGCTCTGGATCATGAAGCCCCTTGCCCTGTATGATACATTAAAATTTTCTCTACAGCCCCGCCTTAACCATCACTTGTGCCTAGGCATTCTTTCCATCACCACCCATTGCACCTGGGACCCCTTTCCTCATCATCTACTGTGCCTGCACCCTCCCTTGCCTTACCACCCACAGCCCTCTTGCCTCACCACCTACCATGCCTGTAGCCCTCCTTTATTGCAGAAATACTACAGGAGATGGTCAGAGACTGCAAAACGTACTACAGGAGAGGGTCAGAGACTGGGGGCATGGTATAGGAGATGGTCAGAGACTGCAGACATAGTACAGGAGATGATCAGAGACTGCAGACATAGTACAGGAGATGATCAGAGACTGGGGACATGGTATAGGAGATGATCAGAGACTGCAGACATAGTACAGGAGATGGTCAGAGACTGCAGACATAGTACAGGAGATGGTCAGAGACTGAAGACATAGTACAAGTGTGTCCTAGGCTAGCAGTGACCAGTGTGAAAAAACATTGATCACTGCACTATGTGTAAACAGGAGTTTACAAGATATAACAATGTGCCAAAAAAACAAAAGTCATTTCTCAAGCACAGGTGGACAGTAAATGGTTAACAGGTCTGAGAAGCTCCCAGCCTGACCAGATAATTCCTTCAAAGATAACAAATAAAAGGTCAAACAAAACCTAGATGGACTATATAGCTATAGAAAGAGCTGAAGTTGCAGCGTCTTGCAGAAGTCTAATCAGCATTCTCCTGTCCTGTGTTCAGTGTAAATAAAAACACAGATAAGAAGCAGTGTGAGAAGAGAGAGGGGAATCCCTCGATCAGTGTGATCACTGCATATTCTACACACAGGACAGGAGAAGGAGAACACACTGATCCATTTCTGCAGCCAGCAATGCATTGTGACATGTTTGATCTCACACCTTCTTCATCATACTCAGGTATGTCGGATCCTCTCCATCCCGCCCTGCTCTGGCCACTAGCATCTTCTAGTCAAATGTGGCGGGCTGGGCAATTTGATTGGCTAAGGAGGTAGTAGGAGGCGGAGCAACTTAGCTGTCACGCCCTCCCACTCAGAAGAGCAGCGCTATTGGCTGCCTGCCCTGTTACACAGACGTCCCTCTCCCTCCAGCATGTGTGAATGTGAAAGCCGATGGGAGGGAGAGGGGAGAAGCTGCACGCCGCACTGCAAGGCTACCACCTGCACGCCTGCCTCATCGAACTCCTTGCTGTCTGGGTCCCCTATCAGCGGCTCTGCCGGGAGCTTGGGGGGGAGGCAAGGGTCAGATGCGCCCCTAGGCACCAGTGCGCCCTAGGCGGCTGCCTAATTCGCCTAGTGGGTGCACCGGCCCTGTTTCTGTTTTAGAATCAAGTGAATCTAGCTGTACAGTTGATAGTTTTCATAAATACATCGGACAACTCTTGTTCCTCTCCTGCGCTCTCATTTTGCTGTTTCTAATGCCCCAATAACAAGTTCACTTCTAAATTTAGCAGTGTCTCTGCACTATCAAACTCTTTGTGGAACAGTAACTGAGATGCATCCTTCTCCACATCAGATGAATGAACCTCCCTTTTCGCTTGCTGCCATACTGGATTTCCTAGATGTAGAGTCCAAAGGAGACTCTCTGCAGTCATAATTTGTAACTGGAGAGCACATGACCCAGGATCTGTATAATGTAAGCAGGTGAACAGTGGTTGTGACTGGACACAATGTGGAGAGCACAGCTCTGTAACTTGTAATGACCATGTGACATGAGTCTCCTAGCAAAAGAGAAACAAAAGGCTCCCCCATGCCTGCTCGGGGATGTAACATGACTTCAAGTTTAAATTTTCATTTTTTTACATGACACAAAAAAAAAAAGGTGAATAATCATCAGGGCCAGGAGGAAGAGACTGATTATTTTGGTAAGTGAGGATCAATCACTACCATTTCCTCACCACCTCCATATTCAGTCATATTCTCCTTTAATACGCATACCTACAAACCCACTAATATTCAAAAAATATTTTAAAAAAATATAGAGGAATAAAAATACTGTGTTGACAAACTCATCAGGTTAAAACAAAGACCAGAAAAACATTTTTGCAGGTGGTTAGATGATGAAAGGTTTCATTTATATGTCATGTAGTGTTCCAGAAAAGAGAATGTTAATGGTTGCAGAAAGCATTTCACGTCTCTGGCAGATGCACACTCCAGCTCCCCTATTTCACCTTTGGAAATTGTGACCTTCAAAATAACCCTTGGCATTAATTATACATGCATCACTGCATAGACTTGCAGATTTGTTATTTAATATTTTAATGTTAATATTGGCCTTGATCAACCTTCTCCTTATTTCTCTTTGTTTATAGAAACACATCTGAACCTTTCACTTTCAATCTTCTATGCATTTCTCAGTGTTTATAGTAACACACAGAAGGATGATTCCTACAGTGGCCTTGTAAACAATGTATTGTCATTTGTTTGGATTTTTGCTATGTGCATCAGAAGAATAAGAGAATAAATCTCTCCAAATAGACATTGTATATAGCACTATAAACTCTTAGTTCTGAAGCAGGAAACAACTTGTGACTTAAGGATAAATAAACCTCCCTATGTAGTATAAGGCAAGTACAAAATGCAAATTTTTTTTCTGATTTGGATAGAGTTGTGGAGGGATAGAACCACTGTCAGGTTTTTATTGCTGTCTGTGACCCCAATATTGTCCCCACAGTTACTGAAACTGGAACCTAGGGAAGTTGAAGACTTTAGAGTTGAAACCAGAGCAATCCAATGGGAATCCCTTCATTTAGGGAGGCTGCATGAAACATATCGAGAGAGGCTCTATCCACAATAGACTAACTTAATACCAAGGACTGTGTATTTAACATTTGCGTTGCTAGATTTCTAAGATTGGTTTTGAACTTTCCTCATGCTAGTTTGAGGTTATGTCACCATGTTCTTGATCTTGGCTTCATATTAAAAAAAAAATATTGCCCTTCTGAACCTTATTCTCACTGGTGATGTATTTAAAGGTTTCAGTCATGGCTCACCTTTCCAGCAGACTGTACATATTAAGTTTCTGAAGTCTCTCCTGCTATGTTTTATTCCTCAGACCTTTCACCATTTGTGTTGCCGGTCTCTGGTCCTGTTCTAGCTTACCAATATATTTTTGTAAGTGAGGTCTCCAAAACCGGTCACAGTATTAGTATTAGTAGTAGGTCTAACTAAAGAACAATCTAAGGAAGTCAGGACCTCGTACCTTCTGCTGGTGACTAGGGATGAGCTTGATGTTCAAATCAAACGTAAGTTCGACTCGAACGTTGGGTGTTTGCCCATTCGCCGAACAGCGAATATTATGGGGCGTTCGTGGGAAATTTGAGCGTGGGATGCCCCATAATGCACTGCAGTGCATTGCTCTATGATGATTGGCCAAAGCATGCACCTGACCTGCATGCTTTGGCCAATCACAGCGTGCTCTGCTCAGGGGCTCAGGGGGACTAAGTCCACTCCCCACACTATATAAGGCTGCTTACATAGTGGCTGTGTATAGTGTGTGTGTATGGAGATAGTTTGAGCTAAATTAGGCAGGCAGGTTAGTTAGTGGCAGTGTATTCAATATGTTTTATATATATATATATATATATATATATATATATATATATATATACACAGTTGTGCTCATAAGTTTACATACCCTGGCAGAATTTATGATTTCTTGGCCATTCTTTAGAGAATATGAATGATAACACAAAAACTTTTCTTTCACTCATGGTTAGTGTTTGGCTGAAGCCATTTATTATTAATCAACTGTATTTACTCTTTTTAAATCATAATGGCAACAGAAACCACCCAAATGACCCTGATTAAAAGTTTACATACCACAGTTCTTAATACCCTGTATTGCCCCCTTTAAAATCAATAACAGCTTGAAGTCTTTTGTGGTATTTGTGGATGAGGCTCTTTATCTTCTCAGGTGGTAAAGCTGCCCATTCCTCTTGGCAAAAAGTTCCTGTAAATTCTTGGGCTGCCTAGAATGAACTGCACGTTTGAGATCACCCCAGAGTGTCTCAATGATATTGAGGTCAGGAGACTGAGATGGCCACTCCAGAACTTTCTCTTTATTCTGCTGTAGCCAATGACAAGTCGACTTGGCTTGTGTTTTGAATCATTGTCATGTTGGAATGTCCAAGTACGTCCCATGCGTAGCTTCCTGGCTGATGAATTCAAATGTTCCTTCAGTATTTTTTGATAACATACTGCATTCATCTTGCCAACAATTTTGACCAAATTTCCTGTGCCTTTGTAGCTCACACATTCCCAAAACATCAGCGATCCTCCTCTGTACCCTTCATCTTAGGCCTTGTTAAATCCTCTCCAAATGTAGCTGTCACGGAACGTCCCTCACTTCGCTTGAGTGCTTCCATCATATACCGCTTCCTAAGTTCTGGAACACGAGTCCAATGGATCTAGCTATAGGAACCCCCAAGAACTAGACAACACCAGTCTTGGAGTACATCAGGACTAACTCTTTATTTGAAATATCACACACATTTATACAGCAGGCTGACTCAAAGCTAACCTAATTAACATGAGCTAATTTACTAAAACATTTACCCAGACCAGATGACAGACTTGTGGGCACCGAGCTTCACACAGTAGTTTTAACACAATAGCTGGAGCTAATTACAATTAACAATACAAACAACAATCTCCCCCCTCCTCAGCCTATTCATCAACAGTTCGTCTCCTAGCCAGTGCTGGTGGCTAATGTGATCAGCTCACTCAATTAACATAAACACAGGTAGTTGGAGTTGATGACACCAGCATCTCCTCACAGGATGTGTCCCAACAGTATAATTCAGTCTTATCATTCTAATATGGCATATAAAGGGTTCCCAGAGTCTGTATGTTTTGGGGGGACATGGAGCTGAATCCAAAGTAACACCAACCCCAGGGTCCCCAGGCATACAGCTCACAGAGAGCACCATTCCCCCAAATGCTAGGGCCCATAATCGGTGGGCTTGCGTTCAGTCCCCTCCAATAGCCTCTGTCCCGGGTGAGTCTGTCACAGTAGCGTTTATGGTTGTGGCCAAAAAGATACATTTTGGTCTCATCACTCCAAATGACTTTGTGCCAGAAGGTTTGAGGCTTGTCTCTGTGCTGTTTGGCGTATTGTAAGTGGGATACTTTGTGGCATTATGCGTAGTAATGGCTTTCTTCTGGCGACTCGACCATGCAGCCCATCTTTCTTCAAGTGCCTCCTTATTGTGCATCTTGAAACAGCCACACCACATTTTTTCAGAGAGTCCTGTATTTCACCTGAAGTTATTTGTGGGTTTTTCTTTGCTTCCCGAACAACTTTCCTGGCAGTTGTGGCTGAAATTGTAGTTGGTCTACCTGGCCGTGGTTTGGTTTCAACAGAACCCTTCATTTTCCACTTCTTGATTAGTGTTTGAACACTGCTGATTGGCATTCTTAA
Source organism: Aquarana catesbeiana (assembly GCF_042186555.1). NCBI lineage: Eukaryota > Metazoa > Chordata > Amphibia > Anura > Ranidae > Aquarana > Aquarana catesbeiana. The sequence goes on along the minus strand of NC_133329.1, from coordinate 171,551,082 downwards.
TTCCTTGGATATCTTTTTCTATCCCTTTCCTGTTTTATACAGTTCAACTACCTTTTCCCGCAGATCCTTTGACAATTTTTTTGCTTTACCTATGACTCAGAATCCATAAAAGTCAGTGTAGTAATGGATGAAAGATGCAAGGGTCTGTCAGGAGCCCAGAAACGCATTGACCTTTGATACACACTCACTAATTACAAGCAAACAGGTCACAGGTGAGGATATTTACAGTACCTTTAATAGTCATTCAAACCCCTTTGTGTCAACTTGTGTGCATGTTATCAGGCCAAAATCACCAGGGTATGTAAACATTTGATCAGGGTCATTTGGGTAGTTTCTGTTGCCATTATTATTTAAACAGATTAAACACAGTTGACTGATAATAAATGGCTTCAGCCAAACAGTAACCATAAGTGAAAAAATGTTTTTGTGTTATTATTCATATTGTCTGAAAAATGGCCAAGAAATCAAAAATTCTGCCAGGGTGTGTAAACCTCTGAGCACAACTGTGTATATATATTCAGCATTCAGTGTAGTCTATATATTCAGTGTAGACTCTATATTCAGTCAATGCAGGCAGTGTAGTTTATATAACACAGTGTATTAAAGTAGTTAAGGGGCGGCAAAATGAAAAAAAAAATGGCGTGGGGTTCCCCCCAAAATCCATACCAGGCCCTTCATGTGACGTCAGAGGGGGGGCGGAGTCACCCATTTACATCACCGGGTGGCCCCACTCTTGGCTATATAACAGCTGTCACCGCAAATTGGCTGCAGTTGACGGTACGCCTCCCATGGAGGCGGAGTTTTTTCATTTTTTTTCTCGGGACAGTCGGCGTCGTGATTGACGATAGATTTACATTGCGGACACTTTTGACAATTCCTTTATTAAATTTAAAAAAAAACTGTCTGCTGTCATTTTTACTTTTTTGACACTTTTGTGGTGAATGGATAGGGGTACAATGTACCCCTTCCCATTCACATGGAGGGGGGCGGGATCTGGGGGCCCCCTTGTTAAAGGGGGCTTCCAGATACCGATAAGCCCCCCCGCCCACAGACACTCACAACCACCGGGCAAGGGTGGTGGGGATGAGGCCCATGTCCCCATCAACATGGGGACAAGGTGCTTTGGGGGGGAACCCAAAGCACCCTCCCCATGTTGAGGGCATGTGGCCTGGAAGGGTTCAGGGGGGGCGCTCTCTCATGCCCCCCTTTTCCTGCGGCCTGCCAGGTTGCATGCTTGGATAAGGGTCTAGTATGGATTTTGGGGGGGACCTGATAATGGACTGGGGGGGGGCACGCCGTTTTTTTCAATGATTTTTTATGTATATTGCCGGGATCTGACAATACATTACAGCCACCAGCAATTTTGAGTGACATTTTTTCCTTTAGAAATGTAATTTTGCTGCAGTACTGTTATAAACATGGGAAAAAGGCTCTACTTTACAGACAGACTAAGCGGACCCCCCCCCAGGCACGATATTTAAAGGAATATTTCATTTTTATTGTTTTCACTTCTCATTATTAACCGCTTCCCTACCCGGCCATAGACAAATGATGTCCAAAGATGGGATCTCCCATCTTGGGTGGACGTCATATGACGGCATCGGGTTCCCGGCCGCCTAGGGGGTGCGCGCACCCACGATTGCCCGTTAACCGGGCCGGACCGTGGATCTGTGTGTGTAAACACACAGATCCACGTCCTGTCAGATCAGAGGAGAGCGATCTGTGTTCCCAGAACAGCGGAACACTGATCGGTCTCCTCCCCTTGTGCCCCTCCCCCCCCTACAGTTAGAAGCATTCCCTAGGAAACACATTTAACCCCTCCCCGCCCCCTAGTGGTTAACCCCTTCACTGCCTGTCACATTTACACAGTAATCAATGCAATTTTATAGCATTGATCGCTGTATAAATGTGAATGGTCCCAAAAATGTGTCAAAAGTGTCCGCCATAATGTCACAGTCACGAAAAAAAATCTCTGATCGCCGCTATTACTAGTAAAAAAAATAAATAAATTATTTTTTTTTTAAAATGCCATAAATCTATCCCGTATTTTATAGACGCTATAACTTTTGCGCAAACCAATCAGTATACGCTTGTTGCGATTTTTTTTACCAAAAATATGTAGAATACGTATCGGCCGAAACTGAGGAAAAAAATTTTTTTTTTTTTTTTAAATTGGGATATTTATTATAGCAAAAAGTAAAAAATATTGTGTTTTTTTCAAAATTGTCGCTCTTCTTTTGTTTATAGCGCAAAAAATAAAAACCGCAGAGGTGATCAAATACCACCAAAAGAAAGCTCTATTTGTGGGGAAAAAAGGACATCAATTTTGTTTGAGTACAACTTCGCAGGTCCGCGCAATTGTCGTCTAAAGTGCGACAGCGCTGAAAACTAAAAATTGGTCTGGGAAAGAAGGGGGTGAAAATGCCCGGTATTGAACCGGTTAAAATCACTGCTCCTGAAAAAACGGCCATTTTAAAAACTTTTTTTTGCATTGATACATGTCCCCTGGGGAGTACCTGGGTCCCCAAACACTTTTTATGGCAATAACTTCCATATAAGCCTTTAAAATGAACACTTGATTTTTCACATTCGTGTCCTATAGATTTTAATGGTGTTCGCTCACCCCTACTGGTGACCCCACTAGTGATGCAGTCAAGAACTCTATTTGCTTTTCCCACTGCACAGCCACACTGTTTTCTCATTTTTCAGTCATCTGAAATATCTACTCCCAAATATTTTTCCTCTGTAGTGCTGGCCAACACTGTACCCACAAAAGGACTGCTGTTAGAAATCATGGGGCCCAGTACAGCCTACCCGACAGGGACTGTCGGGTTTGCTAAAATGCCATGGTTGCAATGCTGTTTTGCATCCATGTCACAAATTGTAACCTTGTTACCACCACCCCCTGACACCTGTTTTTTGTTATACTTTTTTAAAATTGCTGAATGGTAATTTTACATTGGGAGACTGCGCTGCAACTGTGTTTGGCTTGCAGTTGCAGAGTGGCCCTATGGAAATCAACAGGAAGTTTAATAGGTGGTGCTGCCTGTCAAACTATGCAGCCTGCATTAAAAATGCTGCAGCTGTGTAGTAAAACATTGCAGCCACGGCATGTATACAGCCCTGTCCGACCGTATTGATAGGATTTGGGTGTGCAGCCAGGAATAGCTGTAAATCCATGGCTCAGCCCCCCCATGTGAAAGAGTCCTTAGGCCGCATTCAGACTTTGCATTTCCTGAACGTGTGACAAAATGCATGAGAAATGAACGCTTTGCACACATTTTAGAAATGCACTGCAAATTTGCATAGCACTTGTGGTGCCATTAATTGTTAATGGCACCCCAAAAACAGCTAGCAGACTTGCATTTTGTCATGTAGCAAACTTGCAAAGCTGCACGTCTGAAAATGTTCTAGAGCTTCTATGGTGCGTTTTCAAATGTAGGACAGTCCATTCAAGTGAATGGGCTGCCCTATGTGCGAAAAACAAGCTAAAAAAAAATGCGAGCAGGAACATGCTGCGCTAAGTGTGAATGGGGCCTTAGGGGTGGCATATAGAAATGGCTGGTGCAGAGATGTCTGTCAGCTGGAGAGAGAAGTGTATTCACTGGCCTCTAGCTCCAGCACTGCAGTGGCAGCCAGTGTCTACCTGCAGTTCTAGGCTGGCTTCTGACACATTCGCCCCCTCTCTGAATCCTGAACTTTCTGCAGCTTCACCCCCTCCCACTCTGAGCCTTCCAGCAGCAGCACTACAATATTCAAGCACTACAGGTTACAGTGCACACAGAGCATGGCATGGAGGTCGGCAGAGCAAACCTCAGGACTCAGGGAAGAGGTGGAGCTGGCAGAGCACTTCTTACCTCATTGATCTTTCTTCTTTGCAAGAGATTACACTGCCAGACACAGGGGAAGGGCCAGAGAGGGAGTTTTAGGACCCGGCAGCATTAAGATTTCAAGGCACAGGCAGAGAGACTGTTACTCCAAAATTGGGACGCAGCCCAGGAACAAAGCTGGCATGGGACAGCTTGCTAAATAAAGGAATTGTAAGCAAGTATGTAGCATTGATCCCCTGTAGAGCAGCCAGAGGGAGAAAGCTGGCAGCACTGCAGGGGGTTCCACAGGAGTCACAAGGCAGAACAGCTGGCTCGTGTCTCCTGCAGGTGCCTGGGCCCCCTTTTGGACTGATCGGGCTCAGGCCCAGTACCGGTGGGCCTGCTGTACTGCCTTATCAGCAGCCCTGACCCCCAATATTATACTCTATCAAGGAATTATTTTTCCTTAGATGCATTATTTTACATTAGGAGACAATGAACTGCAGTTTCCACTGCTTTGACCAATCTCCCAGTAATACTGAATCATGTTCTATGTTACAGACACCTGCAGTGATATTAACAATATTGCACACCTTTGCATCATCAAGAAAAAGACATACTTACCCATCAACCCTTTAGTTATATCATATACACATAGACTGAATAGAAAAGGACCTAGCACAGAGCCCTGTGGTACACCGTTAGTGATGGGTCTTTGTTCTGAACGAATATACAATATACAGAGGTCACACTCATGGCTATCATCTGTATGCATAAATAATAAAAAAGAAGAAAAGGAAGTTGGACTATATAGGCCAGACATGGAGGGTACAAATCATATATATAAAACTTATGAATATTTTTTTTAAACATATTAAAAGAAGGGGGGGGCACATACATGTGTATATCAATTAAAAACAAATGGTGTAATTGTGCTTATGGCTGAAATAAACCATATGTATATATACACAACAGTGATTATTGACAATATTTCATAGATTGTGGATTGTACAGTATCTCACAGAAGTGAGTACACCCCTCACATCTTTGTAAATATTTAATTCTATCTTTTCATGCGACAACACTGAAGAAATTACACTTTGCTACAATGTAAAGTAGTGAGTGTACAGCTTGTACAACAGTGTAAATTTGCTGTCCCCTCAAAATAACTCAACACACAGCCATTAATGTATAAACCTCTGGCAAAAAAAGTGAGTACACACCTAAGTGAAAATGTCCAAATTGGGCCCAGTTTGTCATTTTTCCTCCCCGGTGTCATGTGACTTGTTAGTGTTACAAGGTCTCAGGTGTGAATGTGGAGCTGGTGTGTTAAATTTGATATTATGGCTCTCACTCTCTCATACTGGTCATTGGAAGTTCAACATGGCACCTCATGGCAAAGAACTCCCTGACGATCTGAAAAAAAAAGAACTGTTGCTCTACATAAAGATGGCCTAGGCTATGAGAAGATTGCCAAGATCCCAAAACTGAGCTGCAGCATGGTGGCCAAGACCATACAGAGGTTTAACAGGACAGGTTGCACTCAGAACAGGCCTTGCCATGGTCGACCAAAGGAGTTGAATGCACGTGCTCAGCGTCATATCCAGAGGTTGTCTTTGAGAAATAGACATACGAGTGCTGCCATCATTGCTGCAGAGGTTGAAGGGGTGGGGGGTCAGCCTGTCAGTGCTCAGACCATACACCGCACACTGCATCAAATTGGTCTGCGTGGCTGTCATCCCAGAAGGAAGCCTCTTCTAAAGATAATGCACAAGAAAGCCTGCAAACAGTTTGCTGAAGACAAGCAGACTAAAGACATGGATTACTGGAACCATGTCCTGTGGTCTGATGAGACCAAGATAAACTTATTTGGTTCAGATGGTGTCAAGTGTAAGGGGTGGCAACCAGGTGAGGAGCACAAAGGCAAGTGTGTCTTGCCTACAGTCAAGTATGGTGATGGGAGTGTTATGGTCTGGGGCTGCATGAGTGCTGTTGGCACTGGGGAGCTACCTTTTATTGAGAGAACCATGAATACCAACATGTACTGTGACATACTAAAGCAGAGCATGATCTCCTACCTTCAGAGATTGGGCTGCAGGACAGTATTCCAACATGATAACGACCCCAAACACACCTCCAAAATGACCACTGCCTTGCTAAAGAAGCTGAGGGTAAAGGTGATGGACTGGCCAAGCATGTCTCCAGACCTAAACTCTATTGAGCATCTGTGTGATATCCTTAAACGGAAGGTGGAGGAATGCAAGGTCTCTAACATTCACCAGCTCCATGATGTCATCATGGAAGAGTGGAAGAGGACTCCAGTGGCAACCTGTGAAGCTCTGGTGGACTGCATGCCCAAAAGAGTTAAGGCAGTGCTGGAAAATAATGGTGACCACATAAAATATTGACACTTTTGGCCCAATTTGGACATTTTCACTTAGGGGTGTACTCACTTTTGTTGCCAGTGGTTTAGACAATAATGGCTGTGTGTTGAGTTATTTTGAGGGGACAGCAAAATTACACTGTTATACAAGCTGTACACTCACTAATTTACATTGTAGCAAAGTACCATTTCTTCAGTGTTGTCACATGAAGTTATAATAAAATATTTACAAAAATGTGACGGGTGTACTCACTTTTGTGAGATACTGTATAAGTTGCGCGATGTTAGGGATATCAGCTCAAAGGTGGCAGTGCTGGAGCAGGTGCCCTCCACTAGCTGTCAGGGGAATGACTGCTCCGTTAAGGAAGGGGGCAAGGATAGAGGCAAGGTTAGACAGGTACTGTTAGTAGGGGACTCAATTATTAGAAAGACAGAGAGGGCAATCTTTCACAAAGACCATGATCGCTGAACGGTATGTTGTGGACATATGGGTGAACATATAGGCTCCCTACAGTTGCGCTAGAAATGAAGAAAGAAGTACATATGAACCAACTAGATCCCCAATAATGTATACCCCTCTGCGGAAGATCTGGTATATGTGGGCAAACAGATTTCTATTGGGTGGGCATACGAGACCATCACGAACAGTCTCCCTACATGTCTAAACCCGGTTTTCGACCAGCTTAACATCTTTTTGAGGTAGGAATACTTCTTTCCCTGGGAACCTGTGACTGGATGGTGGGATGCATCCATATTTCTATACAAAACTGTAAACTTGCTTGATACCCATATATGTATATTCAACCATGTATACAATTTTTTGATATATATATTTTCTATTTTAGTAGCTATTACATCACGCCTTTTCCTGAAGAAGCATCACGGTGAAACACGTTGAAATTAAAGCGTGGAAACAGCAATGTAATGTGTAATAAGTAGTACTCTCCAGCAGTCCTTACCTTTAATGGATGCTAATGTGATGGCTTAGCTAACAAAATAGAGGAACTGGAGCTGCTATTACACGAGGAGGGTTTAGATTTTGTGGGAATACCAGAAATGTGGTTTAACAGCTCACACGACTGGCTGGCAAATATCCAGGGGTATTCCTTGTATCGGATTGACGGGGAGGGTAGAAGAGGGGGAGGGGTTTGTCTCTATATATATATATATATAAATGAAACCACCAAGCTCCTCATCCACTCCCTTGTTATCTCTCGCCTTGACTATTGCAACTCCCTTCTCATTGGCCTGCCTCTCCATAGGCTATCCCCTCTTCAGTCTATCATGAATGCTGCTGCCAGACTTATACACCTTACCAACCGCTCAGTGTCTGCCAACCCTCTCCTCCAATCCCTACACTGGCTCCCAATCACCCAACGAATTAAATTCAAAATACTAACCACAACATACAAAGCCATTCACAACTCTGCTCCGAGCTACATCACCAATCTTGTCTCCAAATATCACCCAAATCGTCCTCTCCTCTCTTCTCAAGACCTCCTACTCTCAAGCTCTCTTGTCTCCTCCTTTCATGCTCATCTCCAGGATTTCTCCAGAGCCTCTCCCATCCTCTGGAACTCGCTACCTCCACCTATCCGGCTATCCCCTACTCTTGCTACCTTCAGGCGACCCCTGAAAACTCATCTCTTCAGGAAAGCCTATCACGTCGCTAACTAATCTTTTACCACTTCCATCAGCTCATTCCCCACAGTTACAACCTTTTGTACCACCTGCCCCACCCTATTAGATTGTAAACTCTTCTGAGCAGGGCCTTCTTAATCCTCTTGTATTTTATTATATTATAACTGTATTGTCTCCCTTTTATATTGTAAAGCACTGCGTAAACTGTTGATGCTATATAAATCCTGTATAATAATAATAATATATCAGTGGTGGTTGGTGCTCAAAATTTTTGGGGGGCGCAAACAAACTGAAAAATTAAACTGTTAGTAATGCAGGGCTGTAAATAGCCATTTATCAGGTGATTATGTATCATTACTGCTAGATAAAACTGTCCCCATCATATGCAGCCTCACTGTGCCCATCAATTGCAGCCTCACTATGCCCATCAATTGCAGCCTCACTGTGCCCATCAAAATGCAGCCTCACTGTGCTTATCAATTGCAGCCTCACTATGTCCATCACTTGCAGCCTCACTGTGCCCATCAAAATGCAGCCTCACTGTGCTTATCAATAGCAGCCTCACTGTGCCCATCAATTGCACCTCACTGTGCCCATTAAATGCAGCCTCACTGTGCCCGTCAAATGCAGCCTCACTGTGCCCATCAAATGCAGCCTTACTGTGCCCGTCAAATGCAGTCTCACTGTGCCCATCAAATGCAGCCTCACTGTGCCCATCAATTTCAGCTTCACTGTGCCCATCATATTCAGCCTCACTGTGCCCATCACAGTAGGCCAAACATCCACATTTCAAGTAAAAGAAAATAAAACCACTTAACATAAGGTGTTCTCATCAGAGTCCCCTTTTACATCAGGTGTCCCAATCAAAGTCCCCCTTTACAGCAGGTGCCCCCATTTACATCAGGTGTCCACATCAGAGTCCCCCTATACATCAGGTGTCCCCTTTAGAGTCCCCTTATACATCAGGTGTCCCCATCAGAGTCCCCCTTTACATCAGGTGTTCCCATCAGCATCCCCCTATACATCAGGTGTCCCCATCAGAGTCCTCCTTTAAATCAGATGCCCCCTTTACATCAGGTGTCCCCATCAGAGTCCTTCCTTTATGTTAGGTGTACCAATCAGAGTCTCCCTTTATATCAGGTGTCCCCATCAGAGTCCCCTTTACATCATGTGTCTTCATTAGAGTCCCCCTTTGATGGGGACACCTGATGTAAAGGGGGACTCTAATGTATACACCTGATGTAAAGGGGGACTTTAATGGGGACACCTGATGTAAAGGGGGACTCTGATGGGGACACCTGATGTAAAGGGGACTTTAATGGAGACACCTGATGTAAAGGGAGACTCTGATAGGGACACCTGAAGTAAAGGGGGACTCTGATTGGGACACCTGATGTAATGGGAGGACTCTGATGGGGACACTTAAAGTAAAGGGGGCATCTGATTTCATGGAGGAATCTGATGGGGACACCTGATGTATAGGGGGTTCTAAAGGGGACACCTGATGTATAGGGGGACTCTGATTGGGACACCTGATGAAAAAGGGAGCACCTGATGTAAAGGATGATGCTGATGGGGACACCTGTTGTAAATAGGGACTCTGATTGGGACACCTGATGTAAGGGGGGCTCTGATGGGGGACCCCTGATGTAAAGGGAGGACACTGATGGAAACACCTGATGTAAAGGGGGCATCTGATTTAAAGGAGGACTCTGATGGGGACACCTGATGTGTGGGGGACTCTGATGGGGACACCTGATGTAAGGGGGGACTCTGATTGGGACACCTGATGTATAGGGGGACTCTGATGTGGACACCTGATGTATAGGGGAAATCCTGACATATAGGGGGACTCTAACGGGGACACCTGATGTAAAGAGGGATGCTGATTGGAACATCTGATGTGTCCCCTCTACTTCAGGTGTCACCATCAGAGTCCTCCCTTTACATCAGGTGTCCCCATCAAAGGGGGAACCTGATTTAAAGGAGGACTCTGATGGTGACACCTGATGTAAAGGGGGACTCTGATGAGGATACCTGATGTAAAGGGGGGACCTGATTTAAAGGAGGACTCTGATGGGGACACCTGATGTTAAGGGGGACTATGATGGCGACACCTGATGTACAGCAGAGTCCCCTTTTACATCAGGTGTCCCCATCAGAGTCCTCCTTTAAATCATAGTTACATAGTAGGTGAGGTTGAAAAAAGCCACAAGTTCATCAGTTTTTCAGTTTTGTCGCCTACGTAGAAATTGCACCAGACAATCGGACTACATCACAGAAGGGTCCCTTCTAAAACAAAAGTTTATGGACAAAGCTTTTCCACCTCAACTCATAAACGAAGCCTTCGATTTCTATCTGTCAGAACCATCCACATCCGCCAGTGCTATCATTCAACCTGAAGCACAGCCTGTTCGGTTTGTGACTCAGTTTCATTCCAGATATAAAGCCATGGAACGTATCTTCATCAAACACTGGTCGATTCTTTGTCAGGACCCACATTTAAAATCCACAATCACCCGCAAACCAAAGTTTACGTATCGTAAGACTAGGAACATCAAAAATCTGGTAGCACCCAGTAAATACAAAGGCCAACAAAGTTCCAAAACAATATCACCCTGTCTCATTCCTCTAATTGGAATGTACCAGTGTCGTAAAAAATTGTGCCTTACTTGTAGTCATGTTCATCATGGTCAAAAAGAATTCACTAACAAAGGTCAGACATACCAGATCAGCAACTTTTACAACTGTTCCACAGAATTTGTTATTTATTGCTTGACTTGTCCATGTGGGTTATATTATGTAGGCCGCACCATACGCACTCTGAGAAAGAGGTTTGGTGAGCACCGCCGCCTCGTAGAGGCGGGAGATGACCATCACAGTGTTCCCCTCCATTTCCTCAAAAAACATGATCATTCTTCATTGGGCCTCAGAGTCTGGATTATTGAGTCCATCCCCGGTACGTTCCCACTGGCAGAGCGTTTTAAACGTCTCTGCCAGAGGGAAACGTACTGGATATATATCCTTGACTCTCTGGCCCCTGGAGGGCTCAATGAGGAGATAGAGACGAGCAGTCTCATTTGACTTCTCCCCTGGTCCCTTCCGTTGGTTGTTGGACACCTCCAACATACTCGTCTTTCTAATTTTTTAGGTTTGTGTTGGGTATTCTTGAATTATCACATTGCATGCTCTTCCCTACTGTGATGTTGTCATTATGTTGTACTCGAGCATTACTTTTAAGCCAGCTAGTACATCATTTTCTATTATTTCTTACCTATTATTCAACTCTTATTAAGAAATGCACAAGTGTGTCCATGTGTTTGGGCGGGCATATATGTATGTATATGTATACATGTATATATGTGTATATGTGTGTATATATATGTATTGCGCTTATATTTCCCCCAGTACTACCCCTATTGCATAAATATGATCTGCAAATCATGCATTAGTTACGTATAATCTCATTTAGCCATCTTTAGGGTAAGTCCTGATTTTTATAGCTACTATATATAACTATTTAATTATTAATTTTCATTTCCTTATGAATATGCGCATACTCAATGTTATCCCACTGCCTATCCCATTTCTAAACCTATGCTTATACAAATTCCATTATTCCCATCATTATTTTTACTTTTATTTTTATTTTTTTCATTTTCATTTTCATTTTATTTATTTTATTTTATTTATTTTATTATTTTTTGTATGTATTATTTTTTGTATGTATTTTTTATTTTTATTTTCATTTTTAATTTTATTTTCATTTGTATCTTTATATTCATTTATTTTTATTTTTATTTTTAATTGTATTTTTATTTTTACATTTATTATTTAATTTTATTTTTATCTTTATTTTTATTTTTATTTCATTATATTTTTATTTTCCAATAATTCCCCATTCACATGAAACTTTCTCTATGTATGTATGTGTATGTATATGTATGTATATATATGTGTATATGTGTATGTGTATATATATATATATATATATATATATATATATGTATTTTCTATATATATTTTTTATATAATTTCTATCACTTAATCTCTCTACCGATCTAATATATTAATTTTTACTTTCCTAACCATACAACAATTTATTTTATTTTTCCATCATCATTATTAGTAACACTCCCATTAGTAATTTTTAGTAATAATATAATTTCAGTTTATTATCTTTATTAGTAATTGCATGTTTATCATCATTCACACACTATTCTTTTCCCTTCTTCTTTCCTTCCTATTTTTCATTCTTATCATTTCTAAGCATATCAGGTATCTCATCTACACCATTTCATTAACCTCCTCATTTGACATGTCAGCACGTAGTTGTAGCACACAGCTTTAAGCCTGAGTTTGATAGATGTTTTTTCCCTCCAATCAAGGCCCGTTTTAGACTATATTAGTTTTGACCAATCACAGGTCACGTTAGGCCTGAGGAAGGAGCGTAGCTCCGCAAACGCGTCGCCTATCAGTCTGCCAATCAGTCTACCCCTGCACGGACCCGGAAGTGACCCTGTCCCCCGGATCGAAAACAGTGCGTTCCAGCGGCAGGACACAGCAAACATCCAGCAGCGCAGCCTGTCATATGAAACAGAACGCCACCGTATGATGTGACTGGACAACGTATTTGGGACACTTGGCACTATCAACTTTATTCTACACGCCTGTTTACATGTACCTTTGTGAGTACTTGATTTTAAAGATATATTAAACTCATTTTTAATACTGCACTTAGAGTGGCGCCATTGTTGTTCTTCTCCTTCAGCACCCAGAGGATTGCTTCATCCTAACCTACAGGGCTGCCTTCTACAGTTGCTTTTTATGGACTATAATTTGGTTTAGTTTTGTTTGTACTTTAGCAGCTCAGAGTCTGCTTGTTGTATTATTACAGTTTCAATTTTTTTACTATTAATTTTTAATCACAGTTATGTAACTACCTTTCAGTATTTATCCTCTCTCTAATAGAGCAATATATATGTGTTTTTGGGGTTCTAACTGTTTCAAATTGGTTGATTGTAGCGCTCACATGTACATGTTGTATATCCCTGTATGTTGCAGTCATTCAGGTGCTTATCTAATAGTTTTTTGAAACTATCGATGCCCCCCCGCTGAAACCATTGCCTTTGGAAGGGAATTCCACATCCTTGCCGATCTTACAGTAAAGAACCCTCCACATAGTTTAAGGTTAAACATCTTTTCTTCTAATTTTAATGAGTGGCCACGTGTCTTGTTAAAACCCCTTCCATGAAAAGGTTTTATCCCTATTGTGGGGTCACCAGTATGGTATTTGTAAATTTAAATCATATCCCCTCTCAAGCGTCTCTTCTCCAGAGCGAATAAGTTCAGTGCTCGCGACCTTTCTTCATAACTAATGTCCTCCAGACCCTTTATTTCTTTGTTGTCCTTCTTTATACTCTCTCCATTTCCAGTACATCCTTCCTGAGGACTGGTGCCCAGAACTGGACAGCATACTCCAGGTGCGGCCGGACCAGAGTCTTGTAGAGTGGGAGAATTATCGCTTTATCCCTGGAGTTAATCCCTTTTTTAATGCATGCCAATATTATTTTTGCTTTGTTAGCAGCAGCTTGGCATTGCATGCCATTGCTGAGCCTATCATCTACTAGGACACCCAGGTCCCTTTCCATCCTAGATTCCCCCAGAGGTTCTCCCCCTAGTGTATAGATTGCATTCATATTTTTGCCACCCAAATGCATTATTTTACATTTTTCTACATTATACCTCATTTGCCATGTAGTTGCCCACCCCATTAATTTGTTCAGATCTTCTTGCAAGGTTTCCACATCCTGCGGAGAAGTTATTGCCCTGCTTAGCTTAGTATCATCCGCAAATACAGAGATTGAACTGTTTAACCCATCCTCCAGGTCGTTTATGAACAAATTAAATAGGATTGGTCCCAGAACAGAACCCTGTGGGACCCCATTACCCACCCCTGACCATTCGGAGTATTCCCCATTTATCACCACCCTCTGAACTTGCCTTGTAGCCAGTTTTCAATTCATGTACTCACCCTATGGTCCATGCCAACTGACCTTATTTTGTACAGTAAACAATTATGGGGAACTGTGTGAAATGCTTTTGCAAAATCCAGATATACCACATCTACAGGCCTTCCTTTATCTAGATGGCAACTCACCTCCTCATAGAAGGTAAAATCAGGTTCCCCTTTACATCAGGTGTTCCCATCAGAGTCCCCCTTTACATCAGGTGTCCCCTTCAGAGTCCCCCTTTACATCAGTTGTCCCCATCAGAGTCCCCCTTTACATCAGGTGTCCCCATCAGAGTCCTCCTTTAAATCAGGTGCCCCCTTTACATCAGGTGTCCCCATCAGAGTCCTCTCTTTACATCAGGTGTCCCAATCAGAGTCTCCCTTTACATCAGGAATCCCCATCAGAGTCTCCATTTACATCAGGCATCCCCATCAGAGTCCCCGTTTACATCAGGTGTCCCCATCAGAGTCCCCCTTTACATCAGGTGTCCCAATCAGAGTCCCTCTTTACATCAGGTGTCCCAATCAGAGTCCCCCTTTACATCAGGCGCCCTTATCATAGTCCTCCTTTAAATCAGGCGTCTCCATCAGTGTCCCCCTTTACATCAGGTGTCCCAATCAGAGTCCCCCTTTACATCAGGTGTCTCCATTAGAGTCCCTCTTTACATCAGGTGTCCCCATCAGAGTCCCCCTTTACAGCAGGCATCCCCATCAGAGTCCCCCTTTACATCAGGCGCCCTTATCATAGTCCTCCTTTAAATCAGGCGTCTCCATCAGTGTCCCCCTTTACATCAGGTGTCCCAATCAGAGTCCCCCTTTACATCAGGTGTCTCCATTAGAGTCCCTCTTTACATCAGGTGTCCCCATCAGAGTCCCCCTTTACAGCAGGCATCCCCAACAGCATCCCCCTCCACATCAGGCATCCCCATCAGAGTCCCCCTTTACATCAGGCATCCCCATCAGAGTCCCCCTTTACATAAGGTGTCCCCATCAGAATCCCCCTTTACCTCAAGTGTCCCAATCAGAGTCCCCCTTTACATCAGGCATCCCCATCAGCGACCCCGTTTACATCAAGTGTCTCCATCAGAGTCCCCCTTTAAATCAGGTGTCCCCATCAGAGTCCTCCTTTAAATCAGGTGCCCCCTTTACATCAGGTGTCCCCATCAGAGTCCTCTCTTTACATCAGGTGTCCCAATCAGAGTCTCCCTTTACATCAGGTGTCCCCATCAGAGTCCCCCTTTACATCAGGAATCCCCATCAGCATCCTCCTTCACATCAGGCATCCCCATCAGAGTCTCCATTTACATCAGGCGTCCCCATCAGAGTCCCCCTTTACATCAGGTTTCCCAATCAGAGTCCCCCTTTACATCAGGCGCCCTTATCATAGTCCTCCTTTAAATCAGGCGTCTCCATCAGTGTCCCCCTTTACATCAGGTGTCCCAATCAGAGTCCCCCTTTACATCAGGTGTCTCCATTAGAGTCCCTCTTTACATCAGGTGTCCCCATCAGAGTCCCCCTTTACAGCAGGCATCCCCAACAGCATCCCCCTCCACATCAGGCATCCCCATCAGAGTCCCCCTTTACATCAGGCATCCCCATCAGAGTCCCCCTTTACATCAGGCATCCCCATCAGAGTCCCCTTTACATCAGGTGTTCCATTCAGAGTCCCCCTTTACATCAGGTGTCCCAATCAGAGTTCCCTT